>NC_056730.1:310268859-310468859 GCF_019279795.1 Protopterus annectens
GTTCCAGAGCATAGCTAGCATCCACCAGTAAATGGCCCTGTGGGATGTCCCCCCTAGCAACATTGGTACAGCTATGATACATACCAGATATGGGAGTCATGAAAACTGCAAGGGTTGCCTGCACACACATTCAGGATAATCCCTTGGGCATTACACAAGACCTGACAGTTGATGGAGTGGTTCATTTTGTGGTTAACATAGGTGGTACCTTGCTCACCAGGTGGTGCCTTGATGTGTACATGAGTGCAATCTATTGCACTCAGTACTTCAGGGTAGTGTGCTACACACTGGAAGTGTTGCATATTGCTGGCCCTCACCTCAGGGGAGAGGGTGTAAGATATATGCTCACTGTCATGTGGGAGTGTAGCATCCAGGAACTGGTGGAGTATCCTGTATGCAGATGCCCATGACACCCCCATCATGTCCCCAGTTGGTCTTTGAAATGTACCTGCAGCTAGTATCCTAAGGGTTTCACATACCTTTGTTTCCTTTGGGATTGGTTTCCCTGTGTTAGCTCTGGCTGTGAGTTGAGGACGGTACAGCATAGTGAGTTCTTGTAATAAGCCTCTGTCTACCATGAAGTGCTCTACAATCTCCAACTCATAGGTTCATAGGTTCATAGATTAGTACTAAGCTAACTACCCTTGTGAGCCATTTTAAGCCTAGCCAGTTGTCCCTTGGGAGACTCTAACCCTGCACCTTGTGTTTGCAAGACATACACCTTAACCATTAGGCCACCCTCCCAACCCCTGAAAGGTTACCCTGGGCCTGAACACTCTTTTCCTTTTTGACCTAGGCCTATTGTCAACAGCACCAGCAGCATTGACTTCAGCATCTAGCACATACAGATGTAGCATAGCTGCAGCAGCCCCTAGGATTGCCTGAGTTAAAATTCCAAAGTCTGTACTCCAATTCTCCATAGAATTGGAGGAAAATCAGAATGTAGGGTCTGTGCATAACTTATACAGGTCTACTGTAGGTCCACCATATGTGATTGGCTAATTATGATGCAGTTCACCTGCCTAGATGGTAATTAACATCATTTAAAGGCCCTTCCTTAGTGCACAATGTGGCTTTATGAGCTGTACTGTGCAGCATAGCATATACACAATAGTAAATATTCATTGAATATATCTGCTTTACATTGATTGCTGCTTATGTCATCACAGTCACATGGGTAGTGTGCTCACGTGAACATGTTAAGCTGTGCACCATGCCATGCAGCATAGCTTATGCAGCACTCCAAATTATTAATTGAATATATCTGGTTTTAATCACTTGCTGCCTATGTCATTGCTGTGACCCGGGTGGTTTTTCATTACAAACATGCTCAGCTATGTGGTGTGCCATGCAAACACGTGCACTGGTAATTAAAAAATCCTATTAGTAACAGGACACACTCCCTAATGTCATCCACATCCAGTAGAAATATCAACATGGTGTAGGAGCCTACATGAAGGGGATATGTGAGCACACTTACTCCTTTTTGCTATTCAAGACATCCACCTCACTTACATACATATCTGTGCTGACAGCTTGGAAACTACACAGTTCATAGCTGTATGAGCTGGGTAACAGCACCAATGCACCATTGTATGGACCTGACACAAAGTCTTATAATACATTTGTGAAAAATATTATAAAATGTTTTTCCCTCTTTTTTTCTATTAAGCATGTTTGTGCACTGTGGCGCATAGTGCAAACATGCTGTGATTATTAAAAAAAGACATTATTAATGTAACTTATTTCCTTCCTCTTTATGACATCCACAGTGTTAGTTTTGCACATATCTGCATGTGTATAATATTTTCTGGGTAGGTATGTTCATATTTCTGGAGTTTTACATCCTGTTCTGTCTATGTAGACTGCTGTACGTGGAAAAATTCTGCTTACACTACGGACACTGACAACGAGTCTACATGGATGGCTTTCTTATTGTTGGATTGTTCCACCTGTCTCATTTGCATGATATTCACCTACTTATGAGGTAATTTACATTCCATATTTCCACATGAGTGCGCACCACTAAGCAGCACTCACTGAATATAAATTTTAGTGCTTGTGCACACATCACATGATAAACATCATGTAGGCTTTACTGAATTCCCCCCAAGTTTCTCATATTTGTATAATATTTCCTATCTCTAGCAAAAGCACAATTTGCAATATAAGTGTGTGTTTAATTAACTAAGATTAGCTTCTCTAAAAGGCAAATGTACACTATATTCATGAAAGACGGCCTTCAGAAAATACACTGTCATGTTTTACTTGTGGAAAATAAATATATTTTCTCAAACTCAGAATAAAAGTAAGTTTTGTCAGCTAAAAGTTAACAGAATAGAATGTAAGGTCTGTAGAATAACATGACAATAAAGCTAACATTGCATCCAGCTTAAGTAAATACTAGCTACTCAAAATGTTTGCATACAACTCAAAACTGCTGCATGCAAGACAGTAGAGGTCCTTAAATACTCT
The DNA here is from genome assembly GCF_019279795.1 of Protopterus annectens. Lineage (NCBI taxonomy): Eukaryota > Metazoa > Chordata > Ceratodontiformes > Protopteridae > Protopterus > Protopterus annectens. Next base: position 310,271,335 of record NC_056730.1, read on the forward strand.
GCTAGAGAAAAACATCACAAAGATATATGACCTCGAGGTAAAATATGTGTGTTCAACAGAAAAAAAAATATCTGCTAATCTGTAGCTTTCTGTCAGAAATGAGACATTTCCAAATATGTGGAAAGACAAATAAATAACATAAAGTGTATGTATGTTAAGTTAAATCATGGATAATTGAAGCAGTGTGTATGCAATAGGCAGAAAACAATTAATGATTTGGTTACTCTTTTGGGGAAATGCAGAGGAAATCCAGTGGAATTTGTTCTTCTATGTGATGCCTAAGAGCACATGGCAAGTAACAGAGAATGGAATTTGTTGAATTTGCATTTGCTTACTGCAGTCCCACTTAAACAAGTCCAAAACATGTATCTGATTATATTAAGCTCTTGATATAGGTTCATAGGTGTACTAGGCTATCTGCCCATGGGCATTTATAAGCCTAGCCACAGAGTGATGGCTTTCGCCTCCCCATTATATTAGTAACCTGGGCCTCTGTCAACAGGGCTCCTGAAGTGATCCCAGGGTAGAACTTATGATTACCCATCCACTCATCAAGATTTCTCTTGAAGAGGGTCAGAGAGGAGCTCTGTCGAATATGGATTGGGATTCTATTTCAGAGTGAGGGGAGTTGCTGGGACAGGAATCTATCCCTCCAGCATGTCCTGTTTATTGTTGTACATAGGTTCAAGTCACTGGAACGAGTGGTTCTGAGGGATCTCATTTTTTTGAGGTGAAGCATGTCCATTAGTTCAGGGTTTGACATGGCCCTATAGGTCAGGCATAGGTCACCTCTGAGCAGACGGTAAGTGACTGAGAATAGCTGGAGCTTTTTTAGTCATGCTTCATAGGGTAATTATTTAAGGCCCTTAATCCTCTTAGTGAGGTACTTCTGTGGTCTTTCTAGTTTTTGCAGGTGTCTAGTGAGGTACATCCCAAATGGGGCATTGTACTCTATTATGGGCCTAATGAGTGAGGAGTAAAGGGGCACAATCACCTCCTTGGATCTGGATGAGAAACCCTTTGTGATCAGGTGTGCCACATAGAAGGATTTCCTGACCATTTTGGCTATGTGGTTATCAAAGGACAGCATGCTATCTGCTTGGGTACCCAGGTCCCTAATTACTTCTTCTGTACTTAATGGATTCCCATCTATGTGGTAGTTTGTAGGTACTTTGTTTTTCCCAAATGGGATTACTATGCATTTTTTGTCATTTAGCTTGTGGCCGTGCACCCAATTTACAGTCATCTGCGAACTTGGTTAGCCACAGTCCCTCCGCCTTTGCCTGTACTTCGGAGAAATATATACTGAACAGGAGGGGTCCCAGGACTGAGCCCTGTGGGACTCCTCTTGTGACTGGTTTAGAGTCAGACATGGCACCTGCCACTCTTACCATGTGGGTTCTGTCTGAGAGCCAATTGGCAACCCATGTGATGACACAGGGGTTGATATTTAAGCTGGTGAGTTTGTCTATGATTCCTGAGTGTGGGATGGTGTCGAATGCCTTAGCGAGGACCAGATATGCTGTGTGGACCACCTTCCCTTCATTTATGGCCTTGGTGACTGATTCGAAGAAGTCGACCAAGTTCAGGAGGCAAGATCTGCCTTTAACAAAGCCGAACTGGGTGGGGTCCAATGTCTGGAGGTTCCCAATGTCCCTGTTAATGAGCTCCATGATAATGCGTTCCAAGGCTTTGCAGACCAAGCTAGTCAAGCTTATAGGGCGATAGTTCCTGGGTCAGTTGTGGTACCACCTTTGTGGAGTGGTACAACTGTTGCTGTACACCATTCTTTGGGTACATAGCCTGTAGACAGGCTGAGTTTGAATAGTGATTTGAGATGGAGGGTTAGTTCAGTTTAAAGTTCCTGTAAGACACAACCTGGGATAGCATCTGGTCCCATTGATGCTGTGTTTTTGGCCTTTGCAAGGGCTGTCTTTACTTGTGTGTCTGAGATATCTGGTGTGCCACATTCTTCTGGCATGGGTGCTAGCCTCTTTGGTGGAGAGGGGGGTGGATGAAGTTTGCACTGAACTTGTCAGCCAGGATGTTGGCATTGTCGGTTGGTTCAGTGTATTTATGGCCATTATGCACTAGCTCGGAGCATATCTGAGAGTTTGCCCCTAGACTCTTGGCATAGGTAAAGAAGGCCTTGTGGTTATCCTTAGAGTCATTGGCTATTTTTCTTTCGAAGTTGGCCTTGGATGATTTAATGAGGGAGCGCAGTTTTTTACTGATGTTAATCAGAGATGCCTTCTTATTTTGGGATTTTGTTCTATCTTGCAAGAGTTTCCTCCTTCTGTTGTAAAGTTTATTTATGGCCGGGGTTCACCAGACTGGTTTCCTCTTTTTTGAGGAGTTGGTCTTGGTTTTACTTGGGATGGCTCGGTCCATGCATTCTTGAAGGTATTCATAGAATGCACTTGTAAAGGATTCTGCCGATGGGTCATCATTTTACATTTGATTGGGAGCTTTGAAACTTCCCACCTCGGTCTTGAGGAATGTGAAGTTGGCTTTAAAGAAGTTTTTTACCTTAATTTCCTTGACTTGTGGGGGGGGGTCGGGATGTGGATGTCCAGTGTGATTAGTTTGGGATCTGATCTTACCAATGACGAGTTAACCTCGGGTGTGGAACATAGGTTCCCCATGTTGGTGATGACCAGGTCCAGTATGTTGTCACCTCTTGTGGGAGTGGTGACCAGCTGTTCAAGGGCGTTTGAGTTTATAAACTCAAGGAAGCATTGGGCTAGGGCATTTGAGCTTGAGTAGTTTTCCCAGTCAATATTTGGATAGTTGAAGTTACCCAGTAGCATGGTGTCGGGTAGAATCTTCATACTTTCTAATGTTCTCAGGAATGCTGCGTGAGGGTCCTGAGACAAGGTGGGATATCTGTAGCAAGCTATAAATTGAACAGGCAATTTATCCGCTGTCAATTGCACTTGGATGGTCTCAGATTCCGCATGCTGTGCTACTAACCTGGAGGTGTGGGTGTTCTTGATAAATATGGACACACCCCCTCCTAGGAGTTATAGCCTGGTAGTGCTGGGGTGCTCTCTGGAGCCTTGAACCAGGTTTCTGTCACTGCACATATGTCGATTTCTTCCATACTAAGGAGAGCCTTGAGTGCGTGCATTTTGAGGTTTAGACTTCTGGCATTGAGCAGCATTACCCTCAGTTTTTGTTTATTATTTTGTTCATGGAGGCGGGTTTGTCTTTTGAGCCTTGCCTAATAAAGGCAGTATTGGGGCGGCAAAAGTCTTGGCCAGTATTCGAAAGCCCAGGGGCGACAGGTGCAAGCCATCTCTGGCGAATCAATGTGGCTTGTCAAGCATGTCGTCCCAGGCTGACAAATACTGGATCCCCTTTGAATGACACCAGTAGTTTAACCAGTTGTTGAAACTGATCATTTTTTCTTCGTATGCTGGCATAATTTTGGGTGAGGGCAGGATGCTACACAGAGTCAGTGTCATACCAGCCTGGGCTACATGGTCAGAGACCTCCTCCATGTCTCTTTTCATGTAGTCCAGGGAGGTACGTCTCAGGTCATTTACACCAGCATGTACAATGACAGAGTCATATTTGTACTTGTTGTGGAGTGACCTGAGTGCATGTGTTATGTGGCGGATTCTGGCACCCGACAGGCAGCTTACGGTAACCTTCTCCTTGTTCAGTCTAGTGAGTGGGACGTTTGTGTGCCTGATGATAGAATCACCGATTACTAGTGTTAGGTGTGTTATTTAGCCTTATGGGCTATTTTTGCTTGGCACACTGACATTGTGATGTATGTGTTACCTGGTTTCTGTTGTGGGGTTGGGGTTGCTTGGGTGCATGCTTAGGAGATCTCTGTTGTTTAGGCAAGTTTTTATTTAGAGCCTCTGAGTATGTTTTTGTGTGTTTCTGAGAGTTGTTTTCTGGTGCAGCTATGGCTGGTCTATGTGAGTCTGGTAATGTGGTGCTAGTGTTGCCCTTCTCCTTGTGACTGGTTGATCCAGTCATGGGTTGAGAGAGCTTAGCCTCCAGTTTGGCTGTGTAGCTGCATCTCTCACATATGTTTGTGTTGGTTGGGAGGAGGAGGGGGTTGTCTGTACACATGAGGCAATTGTAACATTGCCTCAGGATGCCCAGATTCACCAGCTGGACCGGAGAGCACAACTGAAGCTGTCCCTTGAACATGCCTGAATAGATGGTTGGGACTATATTGCTGATTGGATGAATAAAGAGCCTTATACTTCCTGAGTATAGTGCTGAAGTGCAAGCTGTAAGCTAGACCTAGTTTTAGTGAGTTTTAGTAAGTGCCGGTCTTAAATTGCTTTATTGCTAGTGCTGGGTTGAAGTGTTTCACATTTCAAGGGAAAAACTGAAGTGCAGACTTCGTGGAGCCTGGAATAGTTTAACCGCAGCTAAACAGCGCTGCGCGGTGCGGTGCGCAAACCTGTGCAAAACCGTGCTAAGCGGTTTTTATACCAGGGAGAAAAAAAAGGATAGAAATTAGCCCAAAATGGCCAATGAGCTACAAGTTGCTGGGCTGGGACCACTCCTACAGGGACAGATAAGCTGCTCAGAGTTCTCTCTCTCACAGTGAACAAGGAAGCCACCTAATTATCCAAGTATGATATGGGCAACACAGGAACCTTTACCACATTCCTGGATTCAGCAAAGCCTGAAAACTGGACTAGACTAGTTCAGAAGGGCGGGAAAACAAGGAATTTTTTTGTGTTTTTTTTTCTTCAGAAACAACAGAAATGCAGAGCTTAAATTACTTTAAATACACAGAGGAGGCTAGCTCACTTGAGTGTGTAGCCTGCGACTGTGTTACAGGTAACTTAAATGCAAAAACGACAAACAGCAACTTTTTTCAAGTGCAACAAAGACATAAGTACAGCAAGCAATGCAGATATTACTAGGGATCCACTGAAGCGCTGAAAAGCCGCATTTTAGGTGGAATTAGCGTTTCAGGGAAACAACAAGCAAAAACAATACTTAATCAAGTCCAAAGTCTCTCTTTTGTCTCTCAGCCGCTTGTAGGACTCTGCAGGGCACCATGAGGAGCTTGCTGAGCTGTATATAAGCGCAAAACTGCACTAAGCGGTTTTTATACCAGGGAGATCAAAAAGGATAGAGATTAGCCCAAAATGGCCAATGAGCTACACGTTGCTGGGCTGGGACCACTCCTACAGGGACAGATAGGCTGCTCAGAGTTCCCTCTCTCACACTGAATAAGGAAGCCACCTAACTATCCAAGTATGATATGGGCAACACAGGAACCTTTACCTCAGTCCTGGATTCAGCAAAGCCTGAAAACTGGACTAGACTAGTTCAGAAAGGCGGGAAAACAAGGAATTTTTTTTTTTTTTTTTTTAGAAAAAGAAATGCAGAGCTTAAATTACTTTAAATACATAGAGGAGGCTAGCACACTTGAGTGTGTAGCCTGCGACTGTGTTACAGGTAACTTAAATGCAAAAACAACAAACAGTAACTTTTTTTCAAGTGGAACAAGGAAATAAGTACAGTAAGCAATGCAGATATCACTAGGGATCCACAGAAGCGCTGAAAAGTCACATTTTAGGTGGAATTAGTATTTCAGGGAAATAACAAGCAAACAAACAACAAGCATACAAACAAAGCTAGATTCAGCAGGCCTGGATCTAGTCTATGCGACAGCAAACAAGGTGTACCAATTTCATTAAGAAGCAGTTCAAATATGCAGGCACTATAAGCCTTTAACCAGAAATTCCCAGCTCAGAAGGGCGGAGTCCAGCCTCTCCTCCCAAATGAGTGCAGACCACGAACCTTCTTAATGTAAAATAACTGGCCTGAAGCCCAAGTGCTTAAACCAGAACTAATACACTTTTAGAATAACAGGCACTGAGCCCTCAATCAGCAGTTCCCAACTTAGAAGTATGTAAGCTACCTGTCCTGCCACCACAGTGCAGGCCACAAACCTTCCTAATGTAAAACAACTGGTCTGAAGCCCAAGTGCTTAATCCAAAAGACTTAGAATTATAGCTACACTTTAATCAAGTTACTACCAAGCAGTAATAAACACAATTGCATAATTTAAAAAATGCCTGGATTAGTGCTCAAGTTATACAAACAAAGCTAGATTCAGCAGGCCTGGATTTAGTCTATGCTACAGCAAACAAGGTGTACCAATTTCAGTAAGAAGCAGTTCAAATATGCAGGCACTATAAGCCTTTAACCAGAAATTCCCAGCTCAGAAGGGCAGATTCCAGCCTCTCCTCCCAAATGAGTGCAGACCACGAACCCTCTTAATGTAAAATAACTGGCCTGAAGCCCAAGTGCTTAAACCAGAACTGATACACATTTAGAATAACAGACACTGAGCCCTCAGTCAGCAGTTCCCAACTTAGAAGGATGTAAGCTACCTGTTCTGCCACTACAGTGCAGACCATAAACCTTCTTAATGTAAAACAACTGGTCTGAAGCCCAAGTGCTTTAACTAAAAGGCTTAGAATGAGTTACACCAAGCAATAATAAATACAGTGTGTATGCACTTATCTCAGTTGCTATGTTTGTGACAATGCAAGGTATTGCCAGATATGCCAGGAGAAGTAGGACAGTGGATGTGTAAAATATGTCAGCATAGCTAGCTGGAGGTTTGTGAAGAATTGCATGTCATTTGTATATTTATTTATTTTATTTATCTATTTAACATTTGCTGTCCAGGATAGTACGAATGGACAGCAAGTTCCCATTTTCATCGGAGTCCTGGGGAAAAAGCTCCATAAAAAAGGTAAGAGAGAAAAAAACATACAAATTACATTATCCTAAAGTTACAAAGTTACAATGTAATAGGGATGAGAAAAAATATGATAGTGCATAGATAAAAATATACAGGTGGATGTTGCAATAGAAAAGTATATCAGTTAGCAGCATTGTCTAATCTTGTGTTGGATGAAAGGTGACATTTCTGTACAAAATATACAGTGCATAACTCAACATAAATATCATTTTGCAGCATTGCTGATTTCTGGGATGGATGAACAGATAACATTTTGCACAATATTTACAATATTTACAGTGAGTGGCTTAAAAGCAGTCAGACAGGTGTTACATAGCATGAACAGAGTATAATACATTTATATAGCAACCATGACAGAGCATGCACTTGTGTTGTCCATAGATATCCCTATAGTTATATGTGGCTTATGGAGGATTGTTGCAGTTGCATAAATGTTTGGTGCAGCGATGTGATTTCAGAAGACTTCTGAAAGAAGATGTACATTTTAGAAGCCTAAGGTCAGGAGGGAGGTTGTTCCAGGATTTAGCAAAGTATATCAAAGTGATTTGTACAGATGCTTGTGTTGAAAAATGTATTTATAAAGTTGCCTGTGTTAAAATGTACTAAAAGTGTATCCTGCTGGACAAAAAAGAAAGACACATATATGTCAAACTGTACTATTTAACTGATTAAATGTATATATTGTAACAGAGGAGACTGGAAGAGAAAAGGTTACGCTCAGCCCCAGCTAACTTTAAAAAATATCCTGAAATTAAATTACCTGCATTAGGACATAAATATTGTATCTTACAGTACTGATTGCATCCAGAGACAAAATGTCTGTAAAAACAAGGACTGTGAATCCTGCTGTATTGTCCTTAGCAGTGAACTAATTGCAACCCTGGAAGGGTGGAATTGTGGAAATGATTTTACTGATTCCAGATGCTATAACACATCTTAGCAAAGCTCTATCTGTGCGTATGCTAATACATATTTGCCAGATTCTGGATGAGTTTCTAGTAAAGGACAGTAGTATGCGAACCAGAAGTCAGATGACCAGATTTATGTGATGTCATTCTGTAATCCAGCACTTAAATAATGTTTTAATACTAGATAAGACAGAAGTCTCAGGGCAGTCTGTTTTTTGAAACCTGACATAAAAGGATCACTCACCCACTTCATCTTGCCTTGCTTTAGTAAGTAACCAGGGAATAGTAATTATTTAGGTCAGTCAGGAAATATATAGTGAGATTAGTAAAGTACTGTTTTTCTGTATCTGTGTGACTCACATTGCCCAAACACTATCATTTGTATTAGTATTAATTTCACTTAGTATAATTGGGTATACTTGTAAGGGCCTTAGAGTAGCTGGCTTTGGAGTGTCCTGGTGACACTTTCTACCTTATAGTTTGGGCAGAGGGTTATAGCTTATAAATCTGTCTCAGCCTTTTTCAGGTGCACCACGCATGTGGTATGTGTGTGTGTGTGTGTGTGTGTGTGTGTGTGTGTGTGTGTGTGTGTGTGTGTGTGTGTGTGTGTGTGTGTGTGTGTGTGTGTGTGTGTGTGTGTGTGTGTGTGTGTGAAAATCAAACATCTCTACAGTGGGGAGTCTTACTGCGGCCCTGGAGATAGAGAAAGCCAAACCCCAGTCTGAGGTTGTGTTCTTAAGGGAAATCCCTCACCAATGTCAGTGGTGAGGAGTCAGGCTCTTTAAATACTGGCTCAGAATAGGGAAGTCACAATGTTCTCCACATATGAAGTATTAGCTAGATATTTTCTACAATTGTTAAGCATCTGGTTGGGTTTGTTTGTTCTGATTTTTTCCATATTCAGGCTTGTGTTTTGGGCCTAGTTGTTTGTTGGTAGAGGCTGTGTGTCTGACCACATGTTCCAGACCATCTTAGTTTAGCCAAAGCAGGTATAGCATTTCAGTAAGAGTGAAGTGTTTATAGTCATTGGCTGATTGGGGTTACCTGGACTACAGCTTGGAGTAAGCACCTCATTGGTTCGTCAATCTTTTTTTTTTTTAAAGTTGTTTCAGGTTTCAACTTTGTTACTTAAGAATTTAAATTGTGAGTGTTTCTGCCATGTCATACTGAGCTAATTGGAGGAAGGGCACTGAGCAAACTAATCTGTGATATATAACATTAAGTATCCTGTTTTTTTTGCTTATTTTTACGAGTTATTTATAACACTTTTATTGTCTGCAAATACTTTTCTAGCTAGCGTGTGAGGTATTAACTAGAAATTGTCTACAATTGTTAAGCATCTGGTTGGGTTTGTTTGTTCTGACTTTTGTTTCCCACCCTATTGGTAACCTGTTTTTATACTTGGTGGATTTGCAGTTGCTCACTCCTACTGTAAATTTGATCTGGGACACTCCTCCCAGTCTAGTGTCATTACCTCATTCTACCTAATCCAGGGAGAACATTTGAGAAGGCCAACCCACTTAGTTTCTGTTCCTCCTTTCCCCTTTCCACTTTACTAAAAAAAAATTCTAAGCTTGCTTCCTGCCTTTCCTGAAAGTTATCTAGTCCAGATACAGAGTTGCTGTATCCAGAACTGTTTGTAGGCTTTTGAGCTCCCAAGCCTTTCTGTGTTGGAGGGAAGCCTTCTAGCTTAATTTTGTTTCTTAGAACTAGCCAGTTTTTTTTAGTTTCAGCACTCAAATCTGTTTCTTTGAGCTCAGCACTTATTCAGAACTCATTCTAAGCACTAAATAAGTTACAAATTGCTACAGCACTCAACTTTTCTCACTTGACTAGAGGAAAACAGTTTTTAGTACTTAATAAATAAGCACCTATCTAGGCATGTCTAATGGTCAGCTCCCAGTGTTTTCTCCTGTTTACCTGATGAATCTGGGCATCTTGGGGCAATGCAGCAATTGCCTCATGTACACAGACAACCCTCTCCTCCTACCACCCAACACTACAACCTGTGAGAGATGCACTTATATAGCCAAACTGGAGGCAAAGCTCTCTTCACCCAAGACTGGACTAGACAGTCAAGAGGAGAAGGTAAACATTTGCACCACACCAAACTCATCAAATAGTCCCTCAAAACCAACAGCATCAAAACACACACATAGAAACACAAAACACACACCTACATTTGCGGAGGCTCTCAACAAAGATCTACCCAAGCAACAAGGACCTCCAAAGCAGAAATGGAAGCGACTTCCACCCCCCCCAACACAACGCAAATGACACATAGTCCACAAATTCAATGTGCCACTCAACCACAGCCCATGAGGCATAACAGTTGCTACAGGCTTGGGTATGCTGGCCTGCAGAACAGCAACGGAGGTGCTCAAAAACCAACAACTAAAAAAGTCCACCAAATCCACCAGGGAAACAGCAAATAAGGCAAATACTGTGTAAAGGAAAGGAAACCAATACAATCAAATAGCGTATTCAGAATTTATTCTCCGCTTTCGTCACAGACTTCTTCAGAATGATAAAATGTTACACAAAACACATGACTTAAATACTAAAAAACGTGTAAACTAATTATCTAATTAAACAATTAAAAAAATATTTTATTTAAAAACATAAAAAAAACACATAAAATCAATTCACGAAGTGAATTAAGCAAAATGCAAAAGAAAAGCATTGTTGTTTTTGTTTTTATTTATATGTAATTTACGATGCTTTAAATAACATTTGACATTAATTTGATCATTCAGACCAGGAGGGAAATCAGATTTTAATCTGATCTGCCACTCAGTTTCACGTTGTTGTAAGTAATTCTTGAAGTCCCCTCCCCTCATGTCTTTGTCACAAACTTCTAAAACGGAGAACAAAAATTTTTTAAAGTTTAAACAAACTAAAGAATACTGTGTAGTACCTGAAACCTGGTTCAAGGCTCCAGACAGCACCTCAGCACTACCGTGCTACAACTCATACCACACATTTCGGCAACAGAATACGGACCGAAACACAAAAGAATGGGGTGTATCCATATTCATCAAGGATACCTACACCTCCAGGTTAGTGGCGCAGCATGATACCTCTGAGATCATCCATGTGCAACTAACATCAGGCAAATCTGCAATGCAAACTGTGGCCTGCTACAGATCACCTTCCATGACCCAGGACCACCACTCCAGCTTTCTGGAGACACTGGAAAACATGAAGGTCCTACCAAGCACCCTGATATTGGGCGATTTCAATTACCCTACTATTCACTGGGAAAACTACTTGAGTACAAATTTACAGGCCCAGCGCTTCCTTGAATTCATCAACTCAAATGCCCTGGATCAACTGGTAAACTCCCCTACCAGAGGTGAAAACATATTGGACCTGGTGATCGCCAACATGGGCGACAGGTGTTCCACACCAGAGGTCAACCCGTCACTGGTTAGATCAGACCACAAACTAATCACTCTGGATTTCCACACCCCACCACCCCCACCAACTAAGGAAACCAGAGTAAAAAACTTTTCTAAAGCAAACTTCACCTTACTTAAGACAGAGGTGGTAAGTTTCACAGCCCCCATGCTAAAGGATAACGCTGCCCAAGATGCAGAAACCATTACAAATGCACTCTATGAGCACCTACAAGGATGCATGGATCATGCCATCCCTAGCAAAACCAAGACTCACTCCTTTAAGAGAAGGAAACCAGTTTGGTGGACCCCTGCAATAAACATGCTATACAATATAAGGAGGAAACTAGTTCAGAAAAAAAGCAAATCCCAAGAAGGAAAGACATCCCTGATCAGTTTCAGTAAGAAACTGAGGTCCCTCATGAAATCATCCAAGGCTAACTTCGATAGAAAAATAGCCAAGAATTCAAAAGATAGCCACAAAGCCTTCTTTAGCTATATTAAGAATCTAAGTGGCAACTCACAGATATCCACTGAACTAGTGCAAAATAGCACAAAATATACTGAACCTACTGATATTGCCAACATCCTAGCAGATAGATTTAGTGCAAACTTCACCCCCCCCCTCTCATCTCCAAAAGGGCCCACAACAATACTGGAAAAGTGTAGTGTCCCAAAAATTACAGACACACAGGTGGAAACAGCCCTTTCAAAAGCCAAAAACACAGCGTCAGTGGGACCAGATGGTGTCCGAGGCTGTGTCTTGCATGAACTACAGAATGAACTAACCCCCCACCTAAACACACTGTTCAACCTCAGCCTCTCCACAGGCTACATGCCCATAGAATGGTGCACAGCAACGGTTATTCCTCTCCACAAAGGAGGGGCCACAACTGACTCTGGTAACTATTGCCCCATAAGCCTGAGTAACCTGGTCTGCAAGGCTATGGAGCACATCATCATGGAACTCATTAACAAAGACATTGGGAATCTCCAAACTCTTGACCCGACCCAGTTCGGCTATGTTAAGGGCAGATCATGCCTACTAAACCTGGTTGACTTTTTTGAGACCATCACCAAGGCCATAGACGAGGGAAAGGTGGTTCACACAGCCTACCTTGACCTCGCCAAGGCTTTCAACACCATTTCCCACTCGGGTATTACAGAAAATCTCACCAGCCTGAACATAAACCCCTACATCACGAGATCGGTTTCCAATCGGCTTACAGACAAAACTTACACGGTAAGAATAGCAGGCTCCAGGTCCAATGCTAAACCAGTCACAAGTTGTGTCCCACAAGGCTCAGTCCTGGGACCCCTACTGTTCAGCATATACTTCTCAGAAGTACAGGCAAACACAGGAGGACTATGGCTAACCAAGTTCGCTGATTACTGCAAACTGGGAGCCATAATTGACCCACCGGCTGACATGGACATCCTCCAAAAGGGCCTTACTGAGACGGACACCTGGTGTCAAAGTCATGGCCTCAAGTTAAATGCCAAATAATGCATAGTCATCCCATTTGGGAAAAATAAAACACCCACGAATTACCACATAGGTGGCAGCCCCCTTAATACAGAAGAGGTAATAAGAGATCTGGGGACCCAGGTAGATAGTAATCTCTCCTTTGATAATCATATTGCCAAAGTAGTCAGGAAATCCTTCTATGTGGCCCATCTAATTACTAAAGGGTTCACATCTAGAAATAAAGAGGTTATAGTGCCCCTCTACTCGACACTCATTAGACCCATCATAGAGTACAATGCCCCATTTGGGATGTACCTCACAAGACACTTCCAACAGCTGGAAAGACCACAAAAGTACCTCACCAAGAGGATTACTGGTCTCAGACATATGTCCTTTGCAGCCCGATTGAAAAAGCTCCAGCTGTACTCAGTGGCATATTGCTTACTCAGAGGTGATCTCTGCCTGACTTACAAAGCCATGTCCAACTCAGAATTGATGGACATGCTCCACCTAAAGAAATCCAAGTCACTGCGAGCGATGTGCTCTAGTGAGCTAAACCTCACCACAACAATAAATAGAACATGCTGGAGGGATAGATTCCTGTCAGAGAGACTCCCATGCTTTGGAACAAAATTCCAAATTACATCAGGCAGAGCCCCTCACTAACACTCTTCAAGAGAAACTTTGACAAGTGGATAGGTAACAGAAAATACACCCCTGGGATCACTTCATTGGCTCTGCTTGACATAGGATCAGTTAATTAATCAATGGGGTGGAGAAAGCTGACACACTCTGGCTAGGCTTATAAATGCCCTCAGGCAGATAGCCTAGTACCTACCTATGAACCTGTGAACAACATACCCAAAACTCTAGTCATAAGTGACTCTGTAGTCAGACATACTGATGTTCCACTCACCATTCTAAACAAGGAGAAAGTTACTGTCATCTGCTTGCCAGGTGCCAGGATCCACCAGATAATGCATGCACTCAGGGTCACTCCACAACAAGTACAAATATGACACAGTCATTGTCCATGTTGGTGTGAATGACCTGAGACGTACCTCCCTGGACTACATGAGAAGAGACATGGAGGAGCTGTCCGATCTTGTAGCCCATGCAGGTAGGACCCTAGCCCTGAGTAACATCCTGCCATCACACAGAATGATATCACAGTACAAATACAAAATGATTGACTTCAACAATTGGTTAAGCTTCTGGTATCATTCTAAGGGGATCCAGTATCTGTCTGCCTGGGATGACATGATTAACAAACCACGATGCTTTGCCAGAGATGGCCTGCACTTGTCGCCCTTGGGATTATGGATACTGGATAAGGCTCTTGCCACCCCTATAGTGCCTTATTTTAGGCAAGGTTCAAATGACAAATTCACCACCATAACAGGTACAAGCAAGCAAAATCTGAGGGTAATGCTACTCAATGCTAGAAGTCTAAACCTCAAAATGCACTCACTCATGGCACTTCTTAAAATGGAGAACATCGACATCTGTGCAGTGACAGAGACCTGGTTTAAGGCTCCAGAGAGCACCCCTGCATTACCAGACTTTAATTCATACCACACCTTTCGGCCACCTAACCTGGACCGAAACACTAAAGGCGGGGGCATGTCCATATTCATTAAGGATATCCACACCTCCAGGCCAGTTGCTCAGCATAATGCATCCAAGATTATCCAAGTGCAACTAACTCTGGGCAAGACCGCAATCCAAATTGGAGCTTGCTACAAATCCCCCACCATGCCCCAGGATTCCCACTCCTCATTTCTTGATACACTGGAAAATATTAGGGTACAACCCAACACTCTAACAATGGGCGATTTCAACTACACCACCATTAACTGGGAAAACTACTCATGTACCAACTCTTGTGCTCAGTGTTTTCTGGAATTCATAAATTCTAATGCCTTGGATCAACTTATCCACACCCCCACCAGGGGCAGCAATATCCTAGACCTGGTCATTACCAACATGGGCAACCTGTGCTCCACACCAGAAGTCAATTCCTTGTTGGTCAGATCCGACCACAAGCCAATCACCCTAGACATCTGCATCCCACCCCCAGCCCCATTAGGGAAACCACCATAAAAAATTTCTCCAAAGCCAACTTCATGCTTCTTAAGACAGAAGTGGCAAACTTTACGACACCAATACTGACGGACAATAGAGGTACAACTGCTGAATCCTATACAAATGCACTTTATAAGCACTTACACGTGTGCATGGAACCTGCAATCCCTAACAGAACCAAGATGCTATCCTCCAAAAAAAGGAAGCCAATCTGGTGGTTCTCTGCCATAAAAAAAACTTTACAACAGAAGAAAGAAACTGTTGCAAAAAAGAGTAAAATCCCATGATTGGAGGAACTCCCTGGTCAGCCTTAGTAAGAAGCCGAGATCCCTCATAAAATCCTCCAAAGCTAGTTATGAAAACAAAATCGCCACTGATTCTAAAGGCAGCCACAAAGCATTCTATAGCTATGTCAAGAATCTCAATGGCAACACTCAGATCTGCTCTGAACTACAGCACAATGGCACTAAATATAGAGAACCAGCTGATATTGCCAACATCCTGGCACATAGGTTCAATGCTAACTTTACCTCTCTCTCACCCCCTAAAGGGCCTATCTCTATACCAGAAGAATGCAAAGTTCCTGTAATCATGGCTGCACAGGTAAAAAACACACTCTCCAAAGCCGAGAGCACAGCATCCATGGGACCTGACAACATCCCAGGCTGTGTTCTACACAAACTACAGAACAAACTGGCACCCCACCTAAGTACCATGTTTAATCATAGCCTCACCTCAGGCTTTGTGCTCACTGAATGGCGCACAGCAACAGTTATCCCACTCCACAAAGGGGGAGCCACCACGGACCCCGGGAACTACTACTGCATTAGCCTGACGAGCCTGGTCTGCAAGGCTATGGAACGTATCATCATGGAACTTATAAACAATGACATTGGTAATCTCCAAACTCTGGATCCTACCCAGTTCAGGTTTGTAAAAGGCAGATCATGTCTCCTAAACCCAATAGACTTCTTTGAAGCAGTCACCAGAGCCATAGATGAGGGTGAAGGTGGTTCTCACAGCCTATCTAGATCTCACCAAGGCTTTTGACACCATCCCCCACTCTGGAATTATAGATAAACTCACTAAACTCGTTATAAATCCCTATGTCACAAGATGGGTTGCTAACTGGCTCACTGACTTAACCCACACTGTGAAAGTAGCGGACTCTAAATCCAACTTCAGACCAGTGACAAGTGGAGTACCACAGGGTTCAGTCCTAGGTCCTCTCCTGTTTGTTATCTAATTCTCTGAAGTACAGGCTAACATAGAAGGTCACTGGCTAACAAAGTTTGCAGATGACTGCAAACTAGGAGCCATAATCAAAACTCCTAATGATGTGGACGTCCTACAAAAGGGCCTCACTGAGACAGATACCTGGTGTCAAAGTCATGGCCTCAAGCTCAATGCTAAAAAGAGCATTGTCATCCCTTTTGGTAAACACTTTGTACCCATGAACTACCACATAGGCTGTAGTCTACTTAACACCGAAAGTGTGATAAGAGACCTTGGGACACAGGTGGACAGTAGTCTCTCCTTTGATAATTACATCGCCACCGTAATCAGGAAATCCTTCTACATGGCACACTTCATCACAAAAGGTTTCTCATCCAGGAAAAAAGAGGTAATTGTTCCCCTCTACTCATCACTCATTAGACCCATTATAGAGTACAATGCCCCTTTTGGTATGTACCTCACAAGACATCTACAACAACTGGAAAGGCCACAGAAATACCTCACAAAGAGGATTACCAGCCTCAAGCAGATGCCCTAAACAGACCGTCTCAGAAAACACCAGCTTTACTCCATCACATATCACTACTCAGAGGTGATCTCTGCCTAACATACAAAGCTATGTCAAACCCAGAGCTGTTGGACATGCTCCACCTAAAGAAATTCCAATCCCCCCGAGCTACACGCTCTAGGGACTTAAACCTTGTCACCACAATAAACAGAACATGCCGGAGGGATAGATTCCTGTCCCAGAGACTTCCCATACTCTGGAACAAACTACCTATCTATGTCAAACAGAGCTCCTCATTAGCACTCTTCAAGAAAAATCTTGATGATTGGATGGGAGATAGGAAATTCACCCCGGGGATCACTTCTGTGGCTCTGCTCAACAGGGGCACAAGAAAATAATTTTCTTGGGTGGCAAAAGCCATTTGACTAGGCTTATATAGGCCCTAGGGCCAATAGCCTAGTACCTATGAATCTATGATCATTTAAGTTGCAAATCCATATTACATATAATATAACATTTTTGCATTCTCATTAACTTTTAGTTACTGTAAGACAGATATTAAATAAAGCATTAACCTTATTTCTTTTCACCAAATAGCACAAATAAAATGAGTGACTGATATCATATAAAAAACAAGATAAAATAAAATGCAGCATTTCTGCAGCTGAAGCTCCATAACTTGTATAAACATAAATGCTGTTAAAATAGAATGGGACTGTACTGATGCTATTACATTTCCAAACAATCAAAAAAAAAGGAAAATGGATTGTAACATTGTCATTCTTAAAAAAGATGCAAATATTGAATGCTTTTAAAGGACAAAACTAAGATACCCTCTCTGAGAAAAAAATAGTAAGCATGTTTTATTGGACAATGTAAATTAGAGAGTCAGGACTATATCCTTTTAAGACTATATATATAAGTCATCATGCTCATCTGTAATGTTTGTCAATCTCTTTTGAAAAAATAAACCATACTTATATGATTGCCTCTGTGGTTCTTGACTTGCTTGTTCTTTTTCCGTGAGATATTACATTCATTAAGAGTCTACTTAAAGGTGTTCTAGGCACTTTATGTTCCTCATGATCGCTTGCATAATGATGTTTCTACATAAATATTATGTGTGCCAAGGATCTCATTCCTTTCTCATGACTGCAAGTCAGTCATAAAATTCCAAACCACTGGGGAAAAACAGAAAATAGAAAAAGAAAAAAATGAAGACTGTGGTAATATACAATTATCTGTACATAGGCTGGGAGATGGTTTGATTCTTATTTGCAGGAGAAACAGCTATCATTTCTTCATAGCTAAGCTTCATACATTATTAATTGCCTGGATATACTTTTGTCCTTTCTATCACAGCTCAAAGTTATATTCCAGCAAACTTTCAGGTAGATCCTTCGGAAAGTCATATATCACCTAGTTAACCAGTGGCATCCTTGCATCTAGACAATTCTACAAAGGAAACCAAGAAGACAGACATAGCAGAAATCATTTGAGATCCCCTTGTATCCTGCAGCTAGTTGTGGAGACTTGTGAATATAGGAGGTACTGCCAGCCATGCTAGGAGAAGGACAGTGGATGTATGACTTGTGTCAGCACAGCTAGCTGGAATTTTGTAAATAACTATATGTCATTTTTATATCAAACTGATTTGTGGGCTGAAATTTTATTTGCTAGGTTTACTTGTGTTAAAATGTATCAACAGTGTCCCCTGCTGGAATGGAAAGAAAATTATATGTATTATTGTAACTGAATTAAATGTATATTTTTAATAGAAGATACTGGGACAGCAGGGATTAACCAGCTAGATTACATTAAGTAAGATAAGTGAAATGTAAATGAGGTGTTAAGCCATTAAAATGGCATCGCACAGTGCTGAATAGGACCTGAGATGGTGGATCTGGAAGAAGGTTTTGTTCATTAGCTCAGTAAAAATAGGAGGAGCCCCAGGCACTGCCATAAACATTTAAATGTGTTTTGTAGCCATCTATGCTAAATTTCTGTCTCAGCTTCAAAGGGGGATACTGTGAGAACCTAGAGTCAGGTGACCAGATGAGTTCATTCTGCAAGCCATCTTGGATATTATATTTTACAGGGAGTAATCTCTGAGTATTGAGTATTCTATTTTGGGGAACCTGACTAGAACAATTGCTCATGTATTTCATTGTGCCTTGCTGTATCAAGTAAGTTATTAGGGAATAGTAATGCTCATACATTCATTTAGAAATATAGTAAAGCTTAGTTTAGAAATTGTTTTTCTTTATTTGTATGAGTCTACCCATCAATGTTATTTTCAGTATTTCTTGTGATTTGAACTCTGTGGTTTACTGTAAATACGTTTATTATTTTCTTGTTCTTTTATTATTTATTATTAAACATATTTAAATCTTTCATTGTGGCTGGTCCTTTTTTAGAAAATATTTAAGCTTTGGGAGTATTTGCATATATTTATTTGGTGATAACTCTGACCACTCCTGAAAGCCTTACTGTTTGGTCAGCATTACCATTTGTATTAATATTAACTTTACTCAGCATAATTGGATGCCCTTTTAAGAGCCTTA
The DNA here is from genome assembly GCF_019279795.1 of Protopterus annectens. Lineage (NCBI taxonomy): Eukaryota > Metazoa > Chordata > Ceratodontiformes > Protopteridae > Protopterus > Protopterus annectens. The sequence continues at coordinate 310,290,262 of NC_056730.1, forward strand.
TAGTAACTGACTGGTGGCAGTGAATCTACCCTATACTATGGGCAAAGTTGGTAGAGTGGGTAATCTGTACCAGCCTTTCCCAGGTGTGTGTGTGTGTGTGTGTGTGTGTGTGTGTGTGTGTGTGTGTGTGTGTGTGTGTGTGAAAATTAAATCTCAGAGTATGTGTGTCAGCTACTTGTGGCAGGGACATGAAACATTGGTTTCACAATGCCAGTGGGGAGTCTTATTAGGAACCTGGGTAGAAACAGATAGAGACACCCAGACCCTTGGCTGAGTGTGTGCCTGTGTGCTCTTAAGGGAAATTGTGCTTGATGCAGAGAGGTCTGCATCTGGAAATCCTGTGTGTATCCATTTGTATTCCAAGTGCATGTCCCACACCAGTGTCAGTGGTGAGGATTCAGGCTCCTTGATTACTGGCCCAGCGTGGGGATGTCACATATTGATGAGCAGTGGTGGGTTATTAATTGAACTCCTGTAGCCTGTAAGCAATTTTCACTAAAATGTGTACTCTAAAGCAGCCACAAAGTAGACATTCAGAGCTTCATATCACAATAGTTTTATTTATTTACTTTTTTGTAAGCTTAGTTAGTCAGGAAGAGCAAGTAAGGATGTCAGCAGAGGATTATGGCAAGCTGACAAGGAACCAGTTGGCCGAGATGCGCCAAGCCAAATGCATGCCAAACTGATGAAAGGGGAAATGATTGCAGCCTTAATCACAGCTGCAGCACAGACCAGCAACCAAGAAGACAACCATTATGACATTGGGGATGTACAGCTGTCAGAAACAGGACACTTCAACTTTTCCTCAGAGAACTTAAAAATCCTTCTGGAGTTAAAGAGACTTGAACTGGAGACCAAGTGTTTGGAACTAGAATCATCAGAGAGACTATGGCATTAGGAGGCTGAAGAAAATGCAAAACTGCCGTGTTTAGAGGCCAAAGAAAATAACAGACTGCGGAGTTTGAAAGCTGAAGAAAACGAGAAGCAGTGTCAGCATGAGAGGGAGATGCTGACTCTTTGCCAGGGTCATGGAGAGCAATAAAGGTCAGTACATTTCTTCTACAATTTACAGAGGGTGATAATTATGATAGTTTTATTCATATATTTGAAGGAGTATGTTAACAGTATAATGTTGACCAATGGCTCTGGGTACAATTCCTGAACCCATTACTTCATGGCAAAGCTGTAACTGCTGTTTCTAAATTGTCTGATACTGATTTATTAAACTATGATACAGTTAAAAAAATGTTTATTGGAATGTTTTAAGTTAACATCCGAAGCTTACAGAAAAAAGTTTCATGAGCATAGATGAGATGCAGATGAAAGTGTGTGTGATTATATTGCTGAGTTAAGCACTTATTTTCATAGGTGGGTGAGTGGGTGTCGTCACCACTTTTCATGGGCTGGCAGACCTTTTGGTGAGGGAACCAGCCCTTAGCCCTTTGCTTGAGGATATGAGAATCTGATTGGCAGATAGGGAATTTAACTCTGCAGATGAGCTGGGGAAAAAAGGGGATCTCTACTTAGGAAGCAGGGCATCACTCCATAGGAAACGGATACGCAGTGATGCACATGGTAATAAGGGAACCCATAGTGGGCCATCTAAACCATCCCAACAGAGTACTCCAGTAACAGGGGAAGCCACTAGTTCAGGTTCACAGCTAGGATCAAGGGCTACATGTTTTAAATGTAATTATTGGGGCCATGTAGTGCATAGATGTCCACAGAGGCAAGGCTGGGAACAAAAGGTGGGGGAGCCAGCAAGTGGGAATAACAGAATGCCAGCAGGAAGTTGTCTGGAGACAACAGGGGTACCAAACTACCATCAGAGCTTGTATCCTATCTTGGTGGATGGAAAACAGGTTACTGCTAAGAGAGACACAGCCTCTGAACTAACCATTGTGAAGCCTGCAGTGGTTAAAGAGAAACAGTACTTGCTTGGGCAGACCACTCCAGTCAGACCTTTAGTAGAGATCCCATTCCAAGTGCCTTTGGCCAAGGTTTGCCTTGACAGGGAAGGTGGAAAAGGAAGCATGCAAGTAGGTGTATTTGAGGATATCCCTGCAGATGTATCGATAGGGAATGATTTTGATAATGCAGTACCTTGTGTGCATGCATTGAGATGCACTCAAGCTTAGAGACAGGCATGTGGGTCTGGTAGCCTGGGGAAGACCCAGAGAGACTGCATCCTGAAGCCAGGACTGGTGATGTGGCTAATTCAGGGAGGAAGCTACCCTGTAGCAGTGAGCCTGAAGATGAACCACAGCTACGGGTAGGAACTGGTGTTCCCTTGCACAGGGTGACTGTAAGGGTAGATCTGAGTGGTAGTACCCAGGCTGACAGTGAGACACCTCTGTCAGAAAATACCAGACTTCCTGTGGAAGGGGAGCTGGGAAAAGTCACAATGATAGAGTTAAGAAAGACTCAGCTATCATACCCTACATTACAAGGCTTGGGGGAGTTAGCTAGGGAGGTACCTGATTCTCATGGAAAATGGGAGTCTTTATACTGGAACAAAGGGTTATTGTATAGAGAATGAACCCCTGAGTGAGGGCTAGAAGGTGAGGTAATACAGCAGTTGGTAGTGTCCAAAGTCTACCATCTGACACTTCTAGCCATAGCCCATGACATTCCTTTTGCAGGTCATATGGGCATAAATCATACCAAGAGACATATTATGCAGAACCTTTATTGGCCTGGGATTGCCTGGGATGTAACAGGGTGCTGCAGAACCTGTGAGCAGTGCCAAAAAGTAGGCAAGGCAGGAGACAAGGTCACTCCTTTGATTCCTTTGCCTGTGACTGATTAGCCATTTTAGAGAGTAGCTATGGATATTGTGGTGTATCTAAATATACCAATTTCCACAGGAAATATGTATATCCTAGTGGTAGTAGTTTATGCTACTAGATACACTGAGGCAGTAGCTCTGTCCTCCATCGAGGTAGAGAAGGTGGCAAATGCTTTGCTAGAGATTTTCAGCATGGCAGGTTTCCCAAGAGAAATACTGACTGACAGAGGTGCCAATTTAATGTCAGACCTGCTGGCTTGTCTGTGGGAGTGCTGTGGGGTGAAGCACCTAAAGAAAACCGCCTACCATCTGCAGAATAATGTCTTACGGAGAGGTTAAACTCTACACTAAAGACCATGCTATTGGCATTTGCAGACCAGTTTTAACAGAGAGTGGGACAAATATAATTACAGAGAGGCACCCCAAGAATCCACAGGTTTTTCACCCTTTGAGTTAATGTATGGGCATAGGGTGAGGGAACCTTTAGATTTGATTCATGATGAATGGGAGGATAAGTGTGAATCCCACAAGGAGTCTGTTGTGGCATATGTCCTAAACCTCAGAACAAAGCTTAAGGAGCTCATGGGCTTGGGCCAGGAGCACCTGGCAGGAGCCCAACAGCAGAAAAAGGTCTGGTATGACAGGAATACTCAAGCCAGAGAGTATACTGTGTGATTGCTGGTGATGGTGCTCATTCCTGTCAGACACAATAAGCTGCAGGCAGCTTAGGAGGAGCCATGAAGTCAGTGATCTTAACTACATGGTAGAACTGTTAGTCAGGAAGCAGGGGCACAAATTGTACCATGTTAACATGATGAAGCCTTACCGTGATAGGGATTCCCTTGTCCTAAGTATTTACAGTTGATGGCAGGAGGAGTCTGAGGGGGATCTGGTGACTGATCTCCTCATGAGGTTCAAAATGACACCTCAGTGGAAGGCGTAGCAATGTTCCAGTGACATCCCCTACCCAGGTTCAAGAAATCTGAGCAGTCTTACAGGAGTTTGGGGACATGTTCACTGGGAAACCAGGGTGCACTTACTTGGTGCAGCACCATGTGGATACAAGACCCCAAAGAGCTATCAAGCAGGCCTCCTACAAGATTCCTGAGAGTTGGACAGACTCCGAGGGGGAAGATATAGGAAAGGTTGGTACTGGGAGTAATCCAAGAGTCCAGCAGTCCCTGGGCCTCCACAGTGGTAATGGTACCAAAGACAAATTGCAGCACCAGGTTCTGTGTGGACTACAGAAGACTAAATAGTCACACAAAGTCAGATGCCTACTCCATGCCTAGGACATATTAAGCCTTAGAGAAGTTGGGTGGACTACATATCTGACCACTATTGATCTGACCAAGGGCTACTGGCAGGTGCCCTTGACTCCCAACGGTAGAGAAAGGCCACCTTTGTGACTCCTTTCAGCTTGTATGAGTTCATGAAGATGCCCTTTGAGATGAAAAAGGCCCCAGTGACTTTCCAGAGGCTGGAAGATTGTATCCTAGCAGTAACCAGGAGATTATGCCCTTGCTTATGTGGATGATATTGCCATCTACAGCCATTCCTGGCAGGGGCATCTTCAGCATGTCAGGGAGGTGCTGGGCAGACTGCAAAGGGCATGGTTGGCCATTAAGCCCAGTAAGTGTTAGGTGGGTATTGTACAGGTCTACTACTTGGGACATAGAGTGAGGAATGGTAAGATAAGGCCGGAACTTGCCAAAGTGGAAGCCATTTCGGCATGGCCTGCCCCTGTTACCAAAGAGCTGGTCTGGACATTCTTAGGGATAGTGGGATGCTATAGAAAGTTTGTCCCCAATTATAGTAGCCACTCCCCTCACAGACCTGACAAGGAAAAACAGGCCAGATAAGTAGTGTGGACCCCAGCATGTGAGCAGGTCTTCCAGAAGCTTAAAGGAGCTTTGGGAAAACCCCCTGTGTTAGCCAGTCCAGATTACAGGAAAAAAATTGTTGTGCAGGTGAATGCTTCAGACCATTGGGTGATAGCTGTACTTAGAGAGGTTTCCTCAGAGGCAGAAGAGCACCCAGTGGTATATCTCAACCATAGATTCCTACCCAGGGAGGAATGTTATGCAGCTGTAGAAAAGGAATGTCTAGCCATAGCATGGGCACTGCAGAGATGTCAGCCTTATCTTTATGGAAGGAAATCCACTGCAGTTATGAACCACAGTTCCTTAACATGGCTACATAGAGCCAGCCAGCAAAATGCCAGTTTATTAAGGTGGACCTTAGGATTGCAGGCATATGACACGACAGTACACCACCACAGTGGGGGTCAGCAATGCCAATGCACATGGGCTCTTAAGACAGGAAATGGGGTAATATAGTCCCAGATAGGCTTATTTCTCTCAATCCATGTTTCTCAAGGGTCACTTGAAACACTAGCTTGAGTCTTCAAAGGGGGAGAGATGTGATGATAGGAGGTACTGCCAGCCGTGCCATGAGAAGTAGGGCAGTGGATGTATGACTTGTGCCAGTACAGCTAGTTGGAATTTTGTAAATAATTATATGTCATTTAGATATCAAACTGATTTGTACAGATGCTTGTGCTGAAAATGTATTTGTGAGGTTTGATTGTGTTAAAATGTAACAACAGTGCCCTCTGCTGGAATGAAAAGAAATGTACATGTATTATTGTGACTGAATTAAATGTATATGTTTTAATAGATGATACTGTGACAGCAGAGGTTAACCAGCTAGTTTACTTTAAGAAAAATAAGGGAAATGTAAATGAGCTGTTAAACCATTCAAACGGCATTCCACAGTAATGAATAGGGCCGGAGACAGTGAGTCTGGAAGAAGCCTTTGTTCATTAGCTCACCAAAAAGAAGGGAAGTGCCAGGCACTGCCATACACATTTAGATGTGTATTATAGCAGTTTATGCTAAATTGAATAAACAAAACTTCGACAAACTGTTGAAACCAAAAAAGCAGCAAATCAAGCGGAAGCTAAAAACATAAAAAAATTTTAATGTGAGTGCTTTCGGAAACGCCAATACGTTTCCTTCTTCAGACAAACAGTCACACAAGTTTAGGGCGTAAATATATAACACACTAACTGCCCAATTAAACAATTAATGCTTCTCACGCCTCAATTGATACAAACAAGTTCTCAAACTAGGAACTTGTGCAAATGTTAAACAACATAAAAATTATTTTCCCAAAAGTCGATGTTGTTAAACAAAATAAATAAATAACACTTGATGGTCAGCTCCACAGTTTTCCTAAGTTAGAAAGCAAACCATTAGGGTTAAATCAACATCTTTCTTTTCATAGGGTATTAGAACACTCTTTTCTAAAAAATTATAATTATACAAATAAAAATGAAACAATGAAAATAAAAATAAATATAAAACACATATTAAATATTGTTTAACAACATCGACTTTTGGGAAAATAATTGTTATATAATATTTATGTTGTTTAACATTTGCACAAGTTCCTAGTTTGAGAACTTGTTTGTATCAATTGAGGCGTGAGAAGCATTAATTGTTTAATTGGGCAGTTAGTGTGTTATATATTTACGCCCTAAACTTGTGTGACTGTTTGTCTGAAGAAGAAAACGTATTGGCATTTCCGAAAGCGCTCACATTAAAAATTTTTTATGTTTTTAGCTTCCGCTTGCTTTGCTGCTTTTTTGTTTATGCTAAATTACTGTCTCAGCTTCAAAGGTGGGAACGGCAAAGTTTGCAAGTAGCTGCATTAACCAGACATATCACTGCCTTGCACTTCACTCACTGTTTTTATTTAAATAATCTATTAGCCTGCAATTACATTAAGACTGCTCACAATATCCTCTACAGCCCAGACACATACTCTGTCACCACCAATTATTAATCTGTTACTCACCTCACAGGGAACTACATTAGCTGAACCAACACTTGCTGCTTACTCAGAAATCTAAAAAATCATAATTGCAACTGCCTACACTCTGTGCATATTGTAAAACTGTGGAACTCACTCCCAACAAACATCAGAAATATCTCACCTCATCTTCCATTTAAAATCACCTGGAAAACATACCTGTGAACAAAATAGTCCTGTACTTGTAACACCCTCATTGCTAACCCCCCTTATCAGTCTAATCATCTACGTTTTAAAATATTAATGAAATCATACTTTGCAACAAAACAACCCAGCTCTTGCAGCATCACCATTAAGTCCACTCCTTACACAGTCAAATTTGATGCAGTCATATCAAATAAATATATTAAAATGTTCACACTTTATCAATTGCTTATATATCTCAAATGAGTAACTGGTTAGATGAAGCTTACACATGTCTAATTGGTTGTTTGTTTACTATACAGAAAGTAATGCTGAAATTTCTTCAGAGATGTGTGACTTTAGCATTCTGTAAATTGTATTCAGTGTGCTTAACAAGAACATCAACTGTTCAACTGTATATAGATCATTGTCATGTAGTGCAGTTTGTTAGCTTATGCAAACTGATTTTAAAAAGGAATGAAATGCAAAGCTTTTCTCCCGAGGCCTCTGCTGAAAGGTATAAATAAACATTCTTTCATATGCCTAGTTGTAGGTAGTGATTATCAGTCTTAGCTGGTTTGTTGTAGGAATTTACATTGAGCATTATGATATTAGGTATGGGATGTCATAATATGTTGTGTTTGGAAAGTTCTCCTCTTGCTAATATACTAATGTACGGTGCTGTATGTGATATGAAAGTATAATTCACCCTTATGAATGATGATGCAGTAATGACATTAAAAAAACTATGCAATATTAGTTTTACATACGAAATTTATCAGTGAAATTTATTTTTAAACTATGAATGGTTTATGGTAGACTTACAGTACATTGAATTTCTGAATGAAAGAAAAAAGGTATGTTTTGGAGATGTGTGGGTGGTGCAGTTTATCTGCTGCTGTGAGAATGGGCAATGTATGTCTCTGCTATTTATTGTTATGAATGGGCAGGGAATATGGGTGCTGTTTTTATATGTATGTGATGATGTTTTTGCCTACAATGGCTACCAATTATGTGTACATCAGCTGTGACTTTGCAGTGTAAAGTAAGTCAAACTAATGTTGGGGAACTTTGTATTTTGTATGGGCACAACACTAATGTCATGATCTATTCTAAGGTGCAGTTATAGAAGAATAACAAAAGGTTCCATGTTAGTGGATAAAAGATATATTGGAAAAGGCCATTAATGGTATAGGATAAAGAAATGTCTATACGATGTAAGGTGCATGCTTTATCTTTTCCATTTGTCTTCAAGAAGAAGTTACCAAAGTCTGTGACTTATCACCATGCCCTGACAAGAGAGAACTTCATGTTTCATGAGTATTGGAGGAGGTGTTGCAGAGAGTACCTGACAGTTATGATAAGCCAATTCAGAATACACACGACTACATTAATGGATAGTACATAGAAACTGCCCAAGCTATACCAGGGGGATATTGCATAGTACATAGGCTTTACCAAGTCCGTGCAGGTAAGTTATAAGTTATGTTTATTTCTATTAGTAGCATGACTGACATTGTGCCTGACAACTGACTACTTAATACAGGCTCATTTAATCACATTGATGTGGAAAAGTCCACATCATATCCCAACTCCATCACAAACACACATGCATTACATCAAAAAATCCTCTTTCTATCCCTGTCTATCTCTCCTTCTCTGTACCAATATACATGCTCAGATTTGTTCTCTTATAGATACATTAAAGTTAACAATACTACTTTTTCAGCAGTACTGAAAGTCAGGTACAAATACAAATGGCTCCAAACTGCTACTCACCCCACCTCCATCCTGAAACTTAGAGGAGATAGTCACCCTAACCTCAGACCCACACATGTACTACCCACTATAGTCTACCAGTTACTTTCCAATGCTCGCAACACAATTTTCCCATCAGATAATAAATCTAACCTTATTCTTTTCAACATTATTAACCTTAGAAGTATCTGCAACAAAATTTATCATATCCAGGCATGTCCAGATTTTCACTCCCAGACATTCTAATTGCAACTGAAATCTGGCGAAAACAACAAATAATTAACAAGGAAATTATTCTTCTGGGTTTTAACATACTCAGAATGAACAGAACACTTAAAAGGACATGTGGTATTGTTATTATTTATAAAAACAACTTAGAAATAACTCTAGCCTATCTAAATATCTTAAACTTTAATAATGATGAGCTTCTAATTGCATACATTAATATCAACCAAAAAAAAATCTATATGCATCTCAACTGTATTCCACCAGGCAACAACATTACCACAGCCAAAAATATCCTGCACTGGATATCTAACATCATCCCCCTAGAAAATGCTCATCTTAGATGACCTAAATATAAACTGACAATCCATAAACAGCAGCTACCCCAAGGACTCTATTCACCTATTTGACTTCATCCAGCTAATAACCTCTGCCACTAGAATCAACAAAAACACCAATAGGCAGCCCACACTGACTGGATATTGACAAATAAACTCCATAATATAAAATGCCCTTTGGTTGCTTACCAGATACTATAAGTGACCACCTCCTAACCTATGTAATCCGACAATGACAAGGTTCTCCCAAACAAATAATCTATAAACAAGTAGGCAATTTAACCAAATTTGACAAAGACACATTTATTATAGCCCTGTCCCACTACAACTGGAATGTATTAAGAGTAATAACTCTAGATGAAGCAGTTAGTCACTTCAGTTATACCTTCCTAAAATACTAAATGATTTACATAAGTTAGGTCGAGAAGGATAAATCTAATTCAGTGCCATAACTAACAAAGGAGATTAAACAGCTCATGTTGCAAAGAGATAAAGCATGGAAAGAATGCTTTAAGAATAAAACACAACATCCTATAAAAATACTATCCAATTTACAAGCAATAAACTCATCTACTGACATCCTTCCCAATGAGTTCCTCAAAATAGGTGCAGAAGCATTAGTCTTCCCTGTGTCCATTCTGGTCAACTGGTCAATAATTAAAAATAGTGTCCTAGCCAGCTGGAAAAAAAATCCATTATTGTGCCCCTACATGAAGGGGGTACGTCAGCAGAGTTTACAGACTATAGGCCAATTGCTATCCAGTCACCCTTCTCTAAAATCCTTGAGAAATGTATTCACTCTTAGCTTATGAAACATATAACCAAACACAACCTCCTCTTCAACATCCAAAATAATTTCAGGCCCAACAATACTACAACTACCACCCTCTTCAACTTCATCAACATAGTAAACCAATACAGAAGTGAAGAAAACATTGTTTTGTCACCTTTCCTTGACCTATCCAAAGTGTTTGACATTGTGTCACACCAAGAGCTCCTTTCTGAACTAGCAACTCTAGGTCTCACTTACCCCTCCCTCTGCTGGTTTCATAGTTATTTATGCAATCATCAGCAAGCAACTAAATAGCAACAAAACCTTTCAGCATGTCAGCCAATCTCTGTTGGCGTTCCCAAGGGTCAATACTAGGTGTGAAGAAAATGAAAACACTGTCATCTGTGTTAGCATGTCTGGCAGGAGATTTGTGTATATCCTAAGGTTAACTTGCATTGTATATCAGCATGTCTGATTGTGAAAATGTAAATAAGTTTTTAAAATGCTGAGTACTTCCCTGTTTATAGAAAATGGTTAAAGAATCTGTCAGTGTTTTGATACATTTCTAATTGCACATGTTTGTGAGGGAGATTTTAAAGTACAAACTGTCTGTGGAGAATCAGCTGATCAGTAGGTGATGTCATTAGAATGTTCCTGGTTGCTATTTTCTCCAAAACAACACCTTAACCAGAAATACAAATGTCATATTGCCTCAAGTAATAACGCAAAAATAGAAACCAGAAGCCAAACTAAACTACTCTGAGTCATAATAGATGACATCCTCAATTCCTTCAAGAAAACTCACCAAAAACTTGACTTCCTCTATAGGCAAAACACTACCTGACACATCAAGCAAGGATTACCATAGCAGCAACATGCCTCTTTTCTTCTTTATTATATGCTTCCCGTGTTTTTTATAAATATCAACACTACATATAAAATTAAACTAGCCTCCTGCTACTACAAAATAGCTAAAATTGCAACCAGCACTATAAAACACACCACTGCCTTTTATTAAAACAATTAAAGTAGCATGAACTCCTAAAACAGTTGACATACTCACAACTAATCATTGCCTACAACCTATTGTACTCTCCAAACAAATGCCCAGTATTACATAATGTTTTACTGTACTATTCACATGTAGAGACCTTCACTCTAGCAATAAACTTTTATTAAGTATCAGTAAGACATTCAACATTGTTGGGAACTGTGTCTACTCCCATTATGTGTCAAAACTCAGGGATGAAATCCCCACACAGATAAAACAGGTAAAAAACTTAAACAATTTCAAAACTTTGCTTAAACAGCATCTATGCCAAAGATGACTCTGTCTTTACTGCCCACCTGGTTATATTTACTCAGATTACCTTTCTGTAACTCTTACAGCCACTTTCCTAATCTTTAGTACCTATCGCTCCTCCTCATACTGAATTAATTTCCTAAACTCTTACAATTCCACTTTCTGTCACACCTCACCACTAACTATAATACCTTGTCTGTCAATTTATCTTTGTGTTCATTTCCATAATTTCACCTTTCATATCTCTCTTCATCAATTTTTAAGCTACATGACTACTTGTATGAATGTAAATTATTACTAACCTAAAAACACCTTAGTTTGCTTTTGCCCTGCAGCCATCATACTATAAATACATTAACTGTTACTGCATTTTATTTTTCTTTTCAATAACTGGCAAATTTATGTTACTTTCACTCTCTTGTTTTTTGTGTTTGAACTATTTAAAAATCATGTTACTAAGCTCATGTATATATGTTTTACCCTGCAATTATAAATGTGCATCATGTGTAACTTAAATATGGAGGGGCTTTTCTCCATAGGCCTCTGCTGAAATGGGTTTTACCTAGTTAGACTTTTCTAGTCAGCAAAGAAAATACATAAATAAACAGGTAAATATGCAAAGAGCAAGGTAGATTACATTGATATATTAATACTTACAACTTTAAGAAACTGTTATATTTGTCTAGGGCTGTCATTCGTATGGGTGATGGTAGGTTTCTCACTCATGGAAACGTGATGACACAGCTTTGTACTGCACGTGATTTCATTAAAAGTGGACCTGACTATAGAATGTACTCTTGTTCTATTATGTCATGAGTAAATGAACTATGACTGCCTACACCTGTAGGTAAGAAGTTTGTGCACTATGTATCCTCTGAATTGTCTGCCTGTTCTGCTTTTATACTGACTGATTCTGAACTTGCAGCAAAATAAAACTGTGAAGCACAATTTTCTGTAAAGGTGTCCAAGAACTGCTGGTTTCATTTTGGTCTGGCTAAATAGCATAATATCTGGTTTATTTAGTGGTGGTAGAGATCAGATTCCTCAAATATTAAGTGCATGAAGGAAGATGCCAAGGAATACAATGCTGATTGCTGTTTTCCATAAAAAATCACCACTGGTACAAGTTCTAAAAATCACCACTGGTACAAGTTCTAAGTGTACACAAGAAATGATTCTTTTGATTCGGAAGAGTTCTCCCTTCTTCATGTTTGTGGGACAATGGAGAGGGCATATATAAGTCTGAGAGGTGTGGGAGGCTACAGGGTAAAATTGCCCTCCTGAAAAAAAAAGCATTATTGGAGAATTTGATTTTTTGGTATTTCAGGCATTAGTGTTCATTGTTTTCATTCCTCAGAATTCTGTAATTTGAGAATGTATAAGGGAACTATAATATCCAGAAGCATGCTTTGGCACCACATTTAGTCATACAATCTGGATATTCACTTAAAGTTGAAGTGTTTTATTGTTCTTGTATCTTTGGATGTGGCTGAGGTGGAAAATGTGTTTGGTATGTTAAAAAACAGTTTGAGGATATCTGAGGATGTGAACATCCTTAGTATGTTAATGTTTACTGTACATAAGCATGCCATCTGCCTTGTTTATCATGAGATTGCTTTCCATTTTTTGCCATGTTTCAGTGCTTGTGTCTGGGTCTGGGTGGGGGTGGGGTCTGCCCAAACTCAAACTTAAAATTACATAGAAGCCTGGCATAGGTTAATTAGGTGCTTATTAGAGAACAGGAATGTTGATGTATATATATATATATATATATATATATATATATATATATATATATATGTATATATGTATATGCCATTTTTAATAAGTCAGTTAGCAGTTAGCAATAAAAAGTGAAGGGTTTGATTCTTTCTACTTTCATTTGCCTGCTGTGTAACTTTGAGTAAGTCACATAACCAGGTAGTGCTCATCAATCATCCCTTTAAAGTAGAAATTTGTACAATTGGTTTGCCTAATCATCAGATAAGTTAAAAATATTTGTTGCCACATAATTTTAAAATCTAAAACGTAAATACGGCTGTCGTCCTTTATTATTTTAAACTGCAAATTATTATTAGAATTTTATAAATAAGTGAATCTTGCAACATAATTTCCCTTTTCAAGCAAATGTTTTCAATAAAATGGTCATAAATTAATATGCTAGGATACTTACAGTGGCCAAAAACATATTGATCCACAAAGTACGTCACATTTGTATTTGCAGAAATACATGTGAATATTCCTGTCATTGCAGTTTCTGACGATTCATGAAAAAAATGATTCAATGAAGTCAAATGGAAGGTTGGTATAATGGTTAAGGTATTTATCTGACAGCCACAAGGTGCAAGGTTTAACTCTCCACATGAGGTAATAGGCTAGGCTTAAAATGGCCCACAAGGCAGTTTGTCTAGTACTAGTCTATGAACCTATTTATAAATTACTACTATGTATTTTAGCTGCTGTGATTCTTCTACTGTCTGTGTTTGTGCTGAATATTTAATTTTCCTTTATTTTCCAAATGTTCTGTATTGTTTGAAGCTTTTCTCCCCATGCCTGCACTAAACAAGGTCCTTTTCTTGCACAGTAAACAAATACAAATAAATAAATATAAACATACATACATGCATACATACACATTGCTTAGGATGATCTGCTACAGAAAAAAATGTTCTCAATAACATGTAAATTTATAATTTTCCTCACTCATAAACAATGCTTGATAATAGCTTATGATGTGTAAAAATCTGCCCTTAGTGTTATTCATGCAGTTGTTAGTATTGTCTAAGCTTCAACCACTCTATAAAGCATTTTCCTACTTTGAAACAACAACAACACAAAAAAAATAATGCATTAAAATTTGCTTTAATGTTTTTAGGTGTCTCATTACTGTATGGATTTTTGTTCCAGTCTCATGGAATGCATTGCTATAAATGCAAATACATGCTGAAACCAAGGCATTATTTGATATATTAATATTTTCCATGGTGTTCTTCAGGCAATTCTGAAGCTGTTTAGGTTCATTTCTAATGTGGTAACTTCTATATCAGCAGGATTTTATTGTTCTCTAACATACATGGAATCAACATTGCTTTATGCTATAGCCTGCTTCCATCTTCTAAAGGCAATCCATGGATGTAATTGTATATGTCAACAGAAAACCTTTGACCTGCACTGTGTGTGTGTGTGTGTGTGTGTGTGTGTGTGTGTGTGTGTGTGTGTGTGTGTGTGTGTGTGTGTGTGTGCGTGTGTGCGTGTGTGCGTGTGTGTGTGTGTGTGGAAAATGTCATGTGTGACTATTAATGCTTGACCCTTTATTCTAAGAAATGTTTCTTTTTCTTAGTATTGCTTGAAAATGTTTCCCCTCGGTGCAGTTTCTTGATCACCATCCAATATTTGTTTTACTCAGTCACAAATGTATATATTTTGATTGGGAAGCAGCAGCATTTGAAACACTGTAGCCTGCCTTAGAAGTCTTCTGGCAGATTCCAGTAGTGTACGGTTGCTAGAGAATGTACGTGACACTGAAACAGCAACTGCATTACATTCTAAGAGAAAATTTCAATCATTACATGATTGTTGTCACCCTGAGACACAGCAAATCATTCAGTACAGAAGGCAGGCTTTGACGTATGAATGAATTCCCCCTGGTGTTTTATCAGACACTTGATATTTGTCATCCTAAGATATGTTTGTCACAATTAAGTGCACAGCAAATGCATTTTTACCCTAATGAAATCAGCTACCGTTTCTTCACCCGAATGAGCCCCTTAACATCAGTCTATTTATATATTTATCTGTGCTTGCTTGTGTATATGTACATACGTATGGGTTAGTTTATTTTAAACTTCATAAAATGTTGTTGATAATGTCAGCCTTAGCTTCAAAAAATTGCCACTTCCAAGTGTTATTTTTAAATGTCCTCTGTAGAAAAAAGTCCAGGCTGCTTGAATCTTTTCTGCTCGTCACTGCATTCTCAGGGCTTGTGAGGCATGGCTAGCTTTAAGTGTTGACATCATCTGTGATATTTCACTAAACTGAATAGACTTGATAAAGCATTTTTACAAAAGCTTATTAAAACTATTTTTGAAACTTGTGACCAATAATTAAAGTGCTTATGAAGTGCTGTGAGTGGCTTGTTGTTTTGTTAACTCTTATGATCAGAAATGGCACCATCACTCTCTGTCTATAGACTTATATAGAATGTGTTTTTAGTCGATTGTGCTTGACCATTTGTGATACAGTCAAACTAACATTCAACCAAATAATGTAGACTCCATAATCCCTGTCTCCAGAGTTATCTGTTTTTGTTATACAGCCTACACTGCTGACAGTCTCTTAATTCCAACTTTCTACTAAGCAGTAAGGTGAATTGGCCTGCACACATGGCTAACTCATCCATCAAGGGTATCTTCACATAGCTTTTCAGTATGAAGCATGGCATTTTTCTGATTTCTCATCTCAAGCAAGCAGTTGTCTTTAACTGAATTACTGACCTGCACATTCACTGGTTAATGCTAAGCATTATAGTGATATCATAGACATGCCTGGCTTCATAGCACCAGCATAACTTTCTCTATCTTGTCTCCCTTGCGGTGGCTACACAGACACTGTGCATGTCAGATGCTGTATAGTCTGAAAACAAAGCTGGAGCCTGCGGGGGATTCTGATAAACTGGATGCCCATCATGCATTGGTGACACTGTGTGCTCAGCCTGGGTAACTCTACATGGACCTTTGTAATCGTTTATATGAGTGAATGAGTGAGTGAGTGAGTGAGTGAGTGAGTGAGTGAGTGAGTGAGTGAGTGAGTGAGTGAGTGAGTGAGTGAGTGAGTGAGTGAGTGAGTGAGTGAGTGAGTGAGTGAGTGAGTGAGTGAGTGAGTGAGTGAGTGAGTGAGTGAGCGAGCAGGGGAGCCTTACCTTTGTAGTGCTACAATGTCACTCTGTCATCCGACCATGCCATTTACACATTGCGATCAGCAGCAGCCACATGTGTTCTTTTGTGATGGACCCTGCATGGGTGGAATCTGTGAAAGCATAAACACACATGATGCCAGTGTCAGCACACATGCAAATGTCTTCTTAACCATCTGTGGCATGTATGCTGGTACACAAGACTATACAGACATGCAGTGACAGATATACCTTGTTATGTATGTTCTTGTTGTAGTTGTAGAGCAAAGGTACCTAGAAAGACAAATATGCATGTGACCTTTGTAAAACATTCCTTTCTAACATGCATGGAACTGTGTTACACTGTAATGTAATGGACATTACTGTGGATCTTCCCCTAAAGACATATGAAATTTTGAACGGAGCACAGCTCCCTAATGAATGACACCCCATGTGTATGCAGGGTTGCTTCCTCCTGTCCAAAAGTAACATTAGAAAACCATTGGTTTCTTTGAACTACTTCATTGTTGATGGCCCAGTCCTATGGTGGGCCAGTGATTTGCAATAGGAACACAAGAACAATACTAGGCAAGTGATCATGGGAACCATAAGATGCCTAACTATATACAGCTTTAAGATGACAAACTTAAAAGTTCTTCCCATCCATGTCAAACACTTAATACTGAAAATACAAAGATGCCGGTATGCAGGTGGTACGTGCTAATTAAAACCTTAAATAAAAATAAAATAAAAACAAGATAAGCGCTTTTGTACTCACTCCTAGTACTTCATCAGATCTAAATCAATCAAACATTTTTTTGTCTTTATATAGGCTAATGTTTCAGACCACGTGACTTAACACAGGCTTGATAGGTATAAACTCATTTAAACCTTTCCCTTTAGTTGCTTGCAAAATTGTCATCCATTTAATTTCTACAGATTCAGTGTGTGTTCTGATATCTCCCCCTCTTAAACCAATCTTACATATCTCAAGTGCCATAAATTTAAAACAGTGATTGTTTCCAGCATGGTTAACATGTTTAGATAAAGCATTTTTATAGTCTTGCTTATTTATTCAGTACAATTGCTCCCTGATACGATTCCTTAAACAACTGTTGATCTTACCTACATAAAATGCTTGACAGATCTCACAATAAGCTAAATATACTAAATTGCAAGTGCTGCAGTTGGCATATGTATTAATATTATAAATATGCAGGGTGCATAAATTGATCGTCTGTTCTAATATATCTACACATATTGCAATCATGACAAGGAAAAGTACCAATCCTATTCACATTTATACTAGGTAGTGATTGTAGCAAAGGTTTGTCACATAACATCTTTTTTATAGGGGGACGATTCTTAAAAGAAAAAGTGGGTTATACACCCAATGTCTCTTTACATTTCTTATCAGACAAAAGCATTTTCCAATATTTCTTAATTATATTACAGATTGAACTAGTGTCATTTGAGTATGTAAGACACATCCTTAAAGAATGGAAGGAATCACTATTATTATTAGTGTTAAAACCAGAGGTGTTTCCAAAAAATGGTTTTGCATGAGTGTCTCTTAAAGAAATGGTGCCATTTTGTACTACTACAATACCAGCTTCATTGTATCCTCTTTTCACATAGATTGTAGTCAAAGTGTCAAAAGATTCATACATGTCACTGTCTCTAGTATGTAGATGTGTAGATCCAAAAAACTGACCTTTTAAAACATTCTGCTTAACATGTCTAGGATGCAAACTCTTGGCATGTATCACATTATTGATTTTACAAGGTTTTCTGAATAGCTTGGTTTTTATACTTTCTGAAGTTTTAATCAAATTGACATCTAAAAAAACATATCTGTCTACATGAATGTTCAAATGTAAAGCGGAGAAACCCAGTAGTATTGTTCAAATACTGTACAAACTCACATAGTGTTTCAAGAGTGTTTCCCCATACAAACAATATATCATCCACAAACTGACCATAGTGGAGGATTAATCTCGAAAAGATGTTATTATTGTTAAAAATATGTTGAGATTCCCATTCTGCTAAAACCATATTTGCATAGCTGTTTGCGCACATGGTGCCCATGGCAACCCCTGTCCATTGTATATAGAACTTATCAGTAAACAAAAATACGTTGTGTTCCAAAACAATCTCCAAAAGGGCACAGATTAAGTATATCTTGTCACTGCTATATTCAGAGTGCTGACTTAGAAAAAGTCTCACAAACTCAATTCCTGTTGTATTAGGGGGTCTATATTAGATGAACGAAAGTTCATCTTAGCGAACGCTCACATGAGTGAATATCCAGGTACTCGAAACTGCAATTTGCTACAATCACTATCTAGTATAAATGTGAATAGGATCGGTACTTTTCCTTGTCATGATTGCAATATGTGTAGATATATTAAAACAGATGATCAATTTATGCACCCTGATACTATGTGTATTTATAATATTAATACGTATGTCAACTTCAGCACTTGTAATTTAGTATATTTAGCTTCTTGTGAGATCTGTAAAGCATTTTATGTAGGTAAGACCAACCGTTGTTTAAGGAATCGTATCAAGGAGCACTTAAACTGTATAAATAAGCAAGACTATAAAAATGCTTTATCTAAACATGTTAAGCATGCCGGAAACAATCACTGTTTTAAATTTATGGCACTTGAGATATGTAACATTGGTTTAAGAGAAGAAGACATCAGGACACAAACTGAATGTGTAGAAATTAAATGGATGACAATTTTGCAAGCAACTAAAGGGAAAGGTTTAAATGAGTTTATACCTATCAAGCCTGTATTAAAGTCACGTGGTCTGAAACATTAGCCTATATAAAAAGAAAGAATTGTTTGATTGATTTAGATCTGATGAAGTAGTAGGAGTGAGTAAGAAAGCGCTGATCTTGTTTTTATTTTATTTTTATTAAAGTTTTAATTAGCACACACCACCTGCCTACCAGCATCTTTGTATTTTTCTATATATCTTCTATATACTAGTTTGCTCTTCATTTTTGCACTGAGAAGCACTTAATACTGTTTGCCTCACAAATTTAGTAGGGTCTTAAGAGGCACTTCATATACATGCGTCTACCCATCTAGTCATCAAGACTCACCTTAATGGTAGACAACGCAATACTTTGACCGATAGTGACAACGTATTCCATAGGCTGGGAGTATGCTGTGTAAGGAACACATCCATTCATCCATCCAGCAAGTTCAGTCTATGATTCCGTGTAGATTTAGATCCTTTGTGTGGGCATCTGTAGAGGCACTAGTTTTGCAAAGAAAGTGAAGGTCAAATAGAATTAAATTTTTCATGGCTAGAAAAACTAGACACAATTCATGGGTGGTGCAGTGGTTAACATTGTCACCTCACAGCAAGAAGCTCTCTGGTTTGATTCTTGCCTGTGGTGCCTTCTGTGCAGAGTCTGCTTGGGTTTCCTCTGGGTGCTCTGGTTTCCTCCTACATTCCAAAGACGGAGCAGCTGATAGGCTAACAAAAGTAAATTTGTGATAATCCTTTAGCATACTTGAAGAATTTAAAGTCTTTAACTGTCTTGGTTAGAAATTTCTGGGGCCTTCCCATCTGAGCAATATGCTTGGATTTGTATATACCAAGGAGCATTGTATTTGATGATGGGTCTGGCAAGAAAAGACTACAGGGATAAGATGACTTCTGTGGCTGTGGAAGATAGTCCCTTTGTAATTAGCTGGACCAACTAGAAGAATTTCCTTAGTATAGTAGAAACATGATGATTGTATGACAGAGAGCTATCCACATAAGTACCCAGGTCTCTTATAAATGTCTCTGTTTGAAGAGGAATGCCAGTTTCAATAGATAAGGTGGGAACAGCTGTTTGGCTGAATGCTACCATGATACGCATTTTTGCATTTAACCTGAGATTATTTTCATTACATTTGGTATGTGCATATTACAACCCTAAATGTAAAAGAGGTCAGACATACAAACCATTTAGTAAAAACTACAAGAAAACCCAGTCAGGCTAGAGTTTTTACTGTGTGATACCTTAAACCTCCCATAATAGAGGCCAGTGGGATATATGCAAATGACTCCTTAAGGACATCAAGTGTTTCAGCTATATGGCTTCTGAATGTCCATGACTTTTTAATTTTTCTTTGTAAGTCTTTGTGGATACATTCAGGCCAATAACGCCAAACCTCCCAAGGTGTGGACATGCACATTTTGGCCTTCTTATGACCTTGCCAGCACAGCATAAGTGGATTGTTTGGCTATACTATAGAAAAACAGGGTCTTTACTCCAAGCTGGTGTCCACAACTATTAAGGTGTCTGCAAAATATCCTAACTAACTAATTGGCTATACCTTTGGATTAGAGTGCTTGGTATTGTTATGAAGGAACTCAGTGCCTTGCTGGACATTATTCTTTAATTTTCTGACATAGCTGAATAAAGACTTGTAGTTTCCTTTGACATCTCTGGCAACGTTAAGTCCATATTCTCCTTTACAATTTCTAATAGTGATTCTAAGTTCCCTTGCTGACATGTTTCAGTCTGGTGTTGTGGTAGGTGGATGGGAAGTTCTTGAAATGTGTCATTACTTTCCTTCTCTTGCAATACAAATTATTTATATGGAAGTTACTCCAGAGAGACATATTCCTGGATTTACCCTTATATTTGTTATGGATGTTACTGATTTTTCTTGGCAGGTGTTTAGGTGCTGGCAAAAGTCTGAGATGAATGTGGCAGTCCACTCATTTGGGTCTATTTGCAAGAGATTGCTGGAAATTTTTCATATGACTTCTACAACCTGAAGTAACTTTGCCTTAAAACGTTCCTAAAGCTCATTTGTTGATGGAACAGAACAGCTAGACCTGACAGAGAAGATGGCCAGTTTGTTCATAGGATCATAGGATCATAGGAAGTTACTAGGCTAATGGCCCTTGGGCCCTTATAAGCCTAGCCATGTTCTATCTTTATTTCCATGATCAGCACCTATTGCTCCTGTCCAAGATGGACACGTGGAACCCCCCCTGGGTGAATTTACGGTTAACCATCGAATCATCCAGATTGTGTTTGAAGAGGGGCAATGAGGTGCTTTGTTTGACATGATGTGGAGTCTGTTCCAATGATGTGGTAACCTCTGGGAGACAAATCTGTCCCTCCAGTAGTTTCTATTAATGTCACATACCATAGAGTGAATAACCCATGTACCATTTCACTTACAGAAATGCTGCATTTCCAATAAAGTAGGGTCAGAGATTGCCTTGTGTGCAAGGCAGAGATCACCTCTGAGAAGTCTGTATGAAATAGAATAAAGTGACAGTGACGTCAGATGATCTACATAGGACAGATGCTGAAGACCTTGAATTTTTCTTGTAAGGAACCTTTGTTGTCTCTCCAATTGCTGCAGGTGCTTGGAAAGGTACGTACCAAAAGGGGCATTGTACACAACTATTGGTCTGATGAGGGAAGAGTACAGGGAGGTTCTTTTTTTTCTGCCCTTACTTATGAGATGAGCCATACAGAATGCCCTTCTTAGCACTGTGGAGACACGATGGTCAACGGCAAGATAGTTGTCAACCCGTATGCCCAGGTCTCTCACCACTGAGTGCTTACTTAAGGTGTTGCTATTGATGTAGTAGTTAGCAGGAACATCTCCCTTACTGAAAGAGATGATAATGCATTTTTTTTTGCATTGAGTTTAAGACCATTATTTTGGCACTAATCATTTGTTTGTGTAAGACCTCCTTATAGAATGTTGACATCATTTGAAGATTCTATGACTGCTCCCAGTTTGCATTCATCAGCAAACTTTGTCAGCCACAGACCTTTAGTTTTTTGCTTGTACTTCAGAGAAATAGATTTCAAACAGTAGAGGTCCCGGGACTGATCCCTGTGGAATACCACTGGTTACAGGTCTGCTGTTGGAGGTGGATTCCCCTATTTTGACTATAGGTTTTATCAGTGAGTTCTATCAGTGAGCCAGTTAGTGGCCCATCTAACAATACAAGGGTTGAGACCTAGCTGGGTGAGTTTGTCAGTGATGCCTGAGTTGGAATAGTGTCTAACACCTTGGCTAAGTCTTGGTAGGCTGTACGCAGAGGTTTCCCCTCATCCAGAGCCTTGCTGATTGTCTCAAAGAAGTCCACCAGGTTTAACAGGCATGATCTCCCTTTGACAAACCCAAACTGAGTAGAGTCAAGTGTTTGGAGATTACCTATATTTTTGTTGACAAGGTCCATGATGATTCACTCCATGGCCTTGCAGATAAGGCTAGTCAGGTTAATATTTCTTTAGTTGCTGGGGTTAGTGGAAGCACCACCTTTGTGCAAGGGAATAACAGTGGCCATTTTCCATTCAGCTGAGACAAAGACTATGACTGAAAAGACTACCCAGTGGTGTTGCTAATTCTTGTTGGAGCCTAGGATGACCCACCACTGGACCAGTAATCAAGGAGGATCAATCCTCACCAGTGGCACCAGTGGGGGATGTACACTGAGAGGATAACAGGTACACCCACAGTATTTCCACATGCAACTCTCTGCATCAAGTGCAATTTCCCTTTACTTAAGGTGTTGCTATTGATGTGGTAGTTAGCAGGAACATCTCCCTTACTGAAAGAGATGATAATGCATTTTTTTTTGCATTGAGTTTAAGACCATTATTTTGGCACTAATCATTTGTTTGTGTAAGACCTCCTTATAGGATGTTGACATCATTTGAAGATTCTATGACTGCTCCCAGTTTGCATTCATCAGCAAACTTTGTCAGCCACAGACCTTTAGTTTTTGCTTGTACTTCAGAGAAATAGATTTCAAACAGTAGAGGTCCCGGGACTGATCCCTGTGGAATACCACTGGTTACAGGTCTGCTGTTGGAGGTGGATTCCCCTATTTTGACTATAGGTTTTATCAGTGAGTTCTATCAGTGAGCCAGTTAGTGACCCATCTAACAATACAAGGGTTGAGACCTAGCTGGGTGAGTTTGTCAGTGATGCCTGAGTTGGAATAGTGTCTAACACCTTGGCTAAGTCTTGGTAGGCTGTACGCAGAGGTTTCCCCTCATCCAGAGCCTTGTTGATTGTCTCAAAGAAGTCCACCAGGTTTAACAGGCATGATCTCCCTTTGACAAACCCAAACTGAGTAGAGTCAAGTGTTTGGAGATTACCTATATTTTTGTTGACAAGGTCCATGATGATTCACTCCATGGCCTTGCAGATAAGGCTAGTCAGGTTAATATTTCTTTAGTTGCTGGGGTTAGTGGAAGCACCACCTTTGTGCAAGGGAATAACAGTGGCCATTTTCCATTCAGCTGAGACAAAGACTATGACTGAAAAGACTACCCAGTGGTGTTGCTAATTCTTGTTGGAGCCTAGGATGACCCACCACTGGACCAGTAATCAAGGAGGATCAATCCTCACCAGTGGCACCAGTGGGGGATGTACACTGAGAGGATAACAGGTACACCCACAGTATTTCCGCATGCAACTCTCTGCATCAAGTGCAATTTCCCTTAAGAGAACACAGAGACCACAGTCACTCCTGGGCTAGTTTCTTCCTCTTTCTCCAGATTCCCAGTAAGACTCCACACTGGTACAACTATACAGTTGAGATCTCAGCTGAGTGGCTAAGCCAAGAACTCCAGCACCCTCTCTGTCCATCCAGTACTTTGTGTCCCTGCTCAAGAAGCTTACAGATGCACTCTTTGAGGTTTGATTTACACGCATACACACACACACACACACACGCACACACACACACACACACACACACACACACACACACACACACACACACACACACACACACACACACACACACACGGGAAAGGCTGGCACAGGTTTACTAGCTATGCCCCTTTTTGCCCAGACTATAAGGTAGTTATCACTGCCACCAGGAAACTCCTTATCAGCTACTTTATGGCCCTTACCAAAGGGTGTCCAATCTCATAATATTAATACAAATGGTAGTTTGACCAAGAGCAATGTTATTAGAAGTGGCCCACACAGTGTCACCAAATAAATATCCAAGTGCTCTCAAAACTTAAATATCTCCAGACAGATCAGCCACAATGAAAGGTTTAAATATATTTAATAATAAATAATAAAAGAACAAGAAAATACTTAGTATATATTCACAGTGACATCAGAGTTCAAAATCACAGGAAATATTTAAAACAACATTGCAGGCCAGTTTCAAATAAATAAAGAAAGATATCTAAACTAAGCTTTGCTATATTCCTGACTATATCTAAGAGAATTATACTATTTCCTAGTTAACTTACTTAATTAAGGCAAGGCAGATGTTGTGAATGGTTCTTTTCAGGTCCAAGACCGAACACTGAATGCTTTATCTCACTAAGAGACTGCTTAATTTAATATCTCAAATATTACTGCTGGGATAGCTTACAGAATGACATAATTTCTTGTTATCTGACTCTATCCCAGGTGAAACCCCCACTCCTGGAAGCTTGGCAGTATTTAGCATCTGCCTGTGAAAATACATAGGCCTCAGATCTTTGGCAGATGCTGGAAGTCATAAAACCATTACATTCCTTCATACTTTCAGAGGTAGTAATTAGTTCACTCAGAAGACAATACAGAAAGGTTCTCAGCACAGACTCTGTGTCTCTTGTTGCACTGAAAACTGAAAGATACCATATTTTATTGCATAGCCATGAAGTAATTTAATTTCAGCTATTTATTTTCTGAAGTTAACCTCCTGTATTACAGTTTCCACTGTTAAAATATATACAATTAAACAGTTACAATAGTGCATGTACATTTCTCTTCTATTCCAATAGGGCACTTGGACACATTTTAAGCCCAAGCACTTTACAAAAACATTTTCAACACACACTTCTGTACTAGCAGTTTGATATGCATATAACATGCAGCAGTTCTAATACATTTGTAACACAAACATCTTATATAAATCATGTTGATATTCACAAATGACATATAATTATTTAAAAAATTGCAGATAGCTGTGCTGTCAGTATCCCCCTTTGTCACACAGCCCATGTAGGATGCAGCCTGGGATGTTATCAAGTCCCATAGATGCTGTGCCTTTTGCCTTAGAGAGGGCATTTACGACCTGCTTTTTAGAGATACAAGGTAGGGGACAGGTAGTAGGGAATGTCATGAGGTACATGTGGCAGGGACAGAGGAGTGAAGTTTACATAGAACCTGTTGGCCAACAGGTTAGCTACATCCACAGTCTCAGTATATGTTGTATAATTAACTCCCAGTTTGGCAGAAATCTGGGCCTTTTCTTTTAGGTTGTGGGTGTAACTAAAGAATGCCTTATGGTTGTCTTATTTGAGGAAGCTAATTTGTATTCATAGTTTGCTTTGGAGTATTTCACAAAATAGTCTTATTCACTTGTTTAAGCTGAGGAGGGAGTGTCTCCAGTTTAGGGCTTGCCCCCCTTACTCTTAGATAGCAATGTCTTCTTATTGTAAAGCCTGTCAATGGTAGTTGTCACCAGGATTGTTTGCTCTTCCTTGAGGAGCTTGTTTTGGTCCTATCAGGTATGGCCGAGTAAATGCAGTTATGCAGGTGTTTTAATAAAGCATTGGTGTAGAAGGCGGCATAGTTGCCAGTTGCATCTGATTGGGGCGGTGCAGTGAAGTTATTTGTACCATCCCGTAAGAGGTTACAATCTGCTTTGGAGAATTTTTTCAGCTTACTTGTTGGTGGGAGGGGTGTCAGGTGTGATAGTTACTTCAAATGAGACTGATTTGTGGTTAGATCTCACCAGGGATGACCTCACAGTGGTCCCCCATACTGGTAAGCACCAGATCCAGGATATTGGCACCCCCTTTGGATGTCAACCACCTGGTCTAGAGCACTGGAGTTAACAAAGTTGAGAAATCCTTGGGCAAGTGAGTTTGAACATGAGTAATTTACCCAATTAATGGATGGGTAGTTAAGTCAACTCAAACCATAGTGTCCGGATGTATCTTGATAGACTCAAGTAGATCCAGATAGGCAGAGTGAGTGTCCTAATTCGTGGAGGGGGTCATGTAGCTGGCAATGACTTGATTAGTTGTCCTGCCAATAGTTAATTGCACCTGAAGTATCTCCAGGGAATCATACTGTTTAACCAATCTAGATGTGTATTTTTCTTTAATGACTATTGATATACTGCCTCCTTTAGTTTTCATGCCTTCAGTTTGTGGTCTGAATGTGTGGAAGGAGGTGCAACCCAATATGGGTGGGGTGCTACCCACAGTCTTCAACCAGGTCTCCGTGACTGCACAAATGTCTGCACCTTCCAAGGTGAGGACTGCTTCCAGTGAGTGGAGTTTCATGTTAAGACTCCTAGCATTTAGCAGCATAACCTTGTGGTTGTTTTTAGATGGAGTTTTTAGGTTGGGAATTTTGTCCTTGAGACACTGCCTAAAAAGGCACTATGGAGGTGGCAAGAGCCTTAGCCATTAGCAAAAATCCCAGGAGTGACAAATGAAGACCATCTCTGGCAAAGCATCGAGATCTGTCGATCATGTCATCCCAGGCAGACAGATACTAGATTCCCTTTGAATGACACAAGAAACTAAGCCAATTATTGAAGTCAATCATTTTCTGTTTGTATTGCTGCTTAAGGCTAGGGACATACCTGGCTGCGATACATAGCCTGAGATCTCATTCATGGCTCTCTTCATATAGTTCAGAGAGGTACATCTCAAGTTGTTCACACCAACACGGACTATGCCGGAGTCATAACAGTACCTGTTGCTGACAGATGAGTGCATGTGTGATTTGGCATATTCCAGCACCTGACAGACAGCTGACCATGGCCTTTTCATTATCTAGCCTGGTGAGAGGGACATCTGTGTGTCTTATGATGGAATCACCTATAACTGATATGTCTATTTTTCTGGTTTGGCTTAAGGGCTTGACAGGTGAAACACTGGTGCATGAGCTATTATGTGTATTGTGTTCTGCAGTGGAAGTATTATGTGTAGTGTGCTTGTGATTGTGTTTGGGAGGTCTCTGGTGTTTAGGTATGTTTCTGGTGAGGACCTCCTCATATGTAGGCATGTCTGATGTGGGTTTGGGTAGGGTAGGTGGTGAGGAGTGTATGCTGACAACCCGCTCATTGTCATATGTACTGACTGGTGTGTGAGAAAGCATAGATTCAAGGATCTTGATACAGTCACATTTCTCACATGTTCAGTTTGTGTGGACTAGGAGTAGAGGATTGTTGGTGAACATGAGGCAGTTGCTACACTGCCTCAGGATGCCTATGTTGACCAAGCTGGCTGGAGAAACTGTGTGAAATTGTCCGTCCATAGAGTTAGGTAAATGTATATGGTCAGGAAAACAGGTCACACTTAGGAATGGCTAGGGGGTGACAGGTGTGTTGGTACCTCTGAGGCTAGGCTTAGTGTTCCTCCTGACAGTAGAGCAGGGCCACGAAAAACCTCTGGAGGACCACAAGCAAAGTGCTAAGGGAAGATTTAACAAGCAAAATATTTGCGTCTATAACCACCAACCATAAACACCACTATGAAGCAGTGCATGATGATGTGCTACACACAAACAAGCATAAACACAGAGATAAAACAAGACATAACACTTTTAACTCAGACTAGACAATAAGTATGCTCTCTTTGAGTTCTAGTCCAACCACCCTCGATTAGATGGGATCCAGACAGCACTCTTCTCCTCCAACAAGGGTGCAGAAGGGCCTTCACCAAGAAAGATGGCTTGAATTTGATGCTCAGAAGTTACAAAACAGACTCAGGCACAGAAGACCTGGAACTGGGCTATGCTACAGCTGAACTAGTACAATGTTGAGTAAAATGTTGTAAAAACAGTTCAGACAATTCAGAAAGAAAGTAGAATGCAAATACAATTTGAAAGTGCAATATAAGAGCAAAAGCAGGCACTTATAATTAGTTGGAAGCAATGGATGCCTTAGATCTTTCAGTATCTCAGTGAAGAGCTGGTTTTAGTGTTCAAGTGATATCAGTCTGTTTAGATTCAACAAGATGTAACCAGGGAAGAGAAGATGCAGCTTGGGGTATAGGCAGGAACTAGGTTGGTAAAGACCAGGCCAAGTATGGTAAAACCTCTAGAGGGTAATTTTATAATTTCTTCCAGCATATTGATGCTAACAAATTCTTGAGGACACTGAGCATAACTACTTTTAGAGTTGTTTGTGTACCAGTCAATTCTTGAGTAATTGAAGTCCCCCAGCAGTAACATATTTGGCTTGATATTTAATTCTGCAATGGATTTGAGGTAATTTCCATAATATCTGGGGACACTGATGGGATCTATAGCTAGCAATAAGCTAACAGATGGATTTGTTGATTGTGGTTTGTATTTCCAGGAGCTCGAAGGTGTGGTCATGGGTAATCTCATGTGAGGGATTAATGTTTCTTAACAAATACAGATACTTCACCACAGTTACTCAAGAGTCTGAAGGTGTGGTAGGCACTAAACCTTGATATAGAGAGGTGCTGTCATTGGACTGAATCCATGTGTTACTGACAATACAAATATGAATGTGTTTGGGTTTCATGGAGGGACTCAAATTCTGGCATATTTCTATTTAGACTTCTAGCGTTGAGTACTGCTACCACGATGTTGTCTAAATTTGATCATGAGACTGTTATGTAGGAATATCCAGTAGGGGGCCTCTTCCTAAAACAGGTAATATCAGGGCAGCAAAGGCTTTTGCCAGTATGCAGAAGCCCTGGCATTAGAAGAGTAAGCCATCCCTGGCAAAACAGGAAATCTTATTTACCATTTCTGTCCAGACTGACACATATTGGATCCCCTTAGAATGACACAGATTACATAGTGAATTGTTAAATCCAATTATCTTGGTATCAGGGTATAACTCATTAGTGACATTATGTCTCACTGTAAATCTCCCTTTGTGGAGTTCCTCAGGTCATTCACTTTCACAAGGACCACTACTAAGCTTAGCAATATTGTTCAGGCTTGAGGTACCTTAGGGTCCTTGTAACATCATGATGCTGGAAAATGAGAAGCAGCTTGCAGTTACCCTGTTATTATCTAGTGTGGTGACTGTGGAGTTGGCATGCCTTACTATAGAGTCACATATGCCTTAAATATTTCTTTGTGTAGAGGCAGACCTAGTGGGCTTTAATGCCTTAAGCCTGCTTTCCTGGTGGCTCTTGAGTGATCTGTGTGAACTTGCAGTATGTGTGACTGGAAAAGGTGTATGTGTTGTCTTTTGTTTTGGAGGTGAAATGTTTTAGATGGTTTTGTAGGAGATTTTGTCAAATTTTATGGGTCTAGTAATGTGCTGTGATAGATGTAATGTTGTTTAATGCCTTATTCTTTGCATGGAGTATGATATCAATATTTTATTTTTTATTTATTTAACATTTGTTGACCGGGAAAGTCCGACTAGGTTCCACAGATCCTGTTTTCAGCGGAGGCCCGGGGAGAAATGCTCCAGACGCATGTCTTTAGAATGTGGGAGGAAACCGGAGTACCCAGAGGAAACCCACACGAACGCAGGGAGAACATGCAAACCCCACACAGAAGGCACCCCAGACGAGAATCGAACCAGAGAACCTCTTGCTGTGAGGCGACAGCATTAACTGCTGCACCACTGTGCCGCCCAATAACCTTACATTATACCTATTATGGAATATCACAGCATTCAAATCATGCACTACTCCCTGGAAAATCTGGTCCTAGTAATGCTTGTCTTTGGCACCTTTGCTGTAATGTTGTTTAATGCCTTATTCTTTGCATGGAGTATGATATCAATAACCTTACCCCTGGGATTCCGGATATTGGCTAAGGCTCTTGCCACCCCAATAGTGCCTTTTTTAGGCAAGGCTCAAATTCTAAACCTACTACCCTAGAAAACAAAAATGGGAAGAAACTGAGGGTAATGCTGCTCAATGCCAGAAGTCTAAATCTTAAAATGCACGCACTCGAGGCCCTTTTCAGTATGGAGAACATCGATGTCTGTGCTGTAACTGAAACCTGGTTCAAGGCTCCTGAGAGCACCCCGGCACTATTAGGTTTTACCTCATATCATGCGTTCCGGCCCCAAAACCCGGACCACACCACAAAAGGAGGGGGTGTATCCATATTCATAAAGGATACCCACACCTCCAGGTTGGTGGCAACGCACGAAGCTTCGGAAACCATCCAGGTGCAACTAACCATAGGCAAAACTGCTCTACAAATTATAGCATGCTACAGGCCACCCTCTCAAACTCAGGAACCCCACACAGCCTTCCTGAAGACACTGGAGGGTATAAATGTATCTCCAAACACCATCATATTGGGTGACTTCAACTACCGAATATAGACTGGGAACATTACTCAAGCCCTAACTTTCTAGCCCAACGGTTCCTGGAGTTCATAAATTCAAATGCCATGGAACAGCTAGTCACTGTTCCCACGAGAGGAGAAAATATACTAGATCTCATTGTCACAAACATGGGGACAAAATACTCCACACGGAAGTATATCCCTCATTGGTGAGATCTGATCATAAACTAATCTCACTGGAAATCCACATCCCGCCCCACCCCAAACAAAAGACCATAGTGAAGAACTTCTCTAAAGCAAACTTCACACTACTCAAGACTGGTGTGGTATCCTTCAAGGCCCCTGAGCCAGTGGAAACCACAACCCAAGCTGGAAGCCCTTACAAATGCCTTCTATGAACACCTCCAGGACTGCATGGATCAGGCAATCCCAAATAAAACCAAGACTCTTTCCACAAAGGGCAAACGTCCAGTCTGGTGGACCCCAGCAATTAACAAACTTTACAATAAGAGGAGAAAGCTATTACATGATAGAACAAAATCCATAAAAGGGAAGTCACCCCTGATCATTATTAGTAAAAAATACGAGCACTCATAAAATCAACTAAGGCCAATTTTGAGAGAAAAATTGCCATGGATTCAAAGGACAATCATAAGGCCTTTTTCAGCTATGTTAGGAACCTGGGTGGAAACTCCCAGATATGCTCAGAATTAGTCCAAAATGATACAAAAATTACTGAACCCACAGACATTGCCAACATACTGGCAGACAGGTTCAGTGCAAACTTCACCCCCCTCTCCCCCCCTAAAGGAGAGATAACTATCCCAGCCGAGTGTAGCCTCCCGGACATCTCAAATGCGCAGGTGAAAGTTGCTCTCTCTAAAGCTAAAAACACAGCATCAATGGGACCGGGTGGTGTCCCCGGCTGTGTGCTACACGAGCTAAATGAGGAATTAAACCCGCACATAAGGCAGCTGTTTAATCTCAGCCTTACCACAGGATACGTGCCCAAGGAGTGGCGTATGGCAACTGTGGTCCCACTCCACAAAGGCGGCGCCTCTACGGAACCTGGTAATTACCGCCCCATAAGCTTAACAAGTCTAGTCTGCAAAGCTATGGAGAGGATCATAATGGAGCTCATAAACAAAGATATAGGGGACTTGCAGACATTGGACCCGACCCAGTTTGGCTTTGTCAAGGGAAGATCATGCCTTTTGAACTTGGTCGACTTCTTCGAAACAGTCACCAAGGCCATTGATGAGGGAAAGGCAGTCCATACAGCCTACCTTGACCTTGCAAAGGCTTTCGACACAATATCCCACTCGGGTATTGTAGAAAAACTTACCAGCTTAAATGTAAACCCATATGTCACAAGATGGGTTGCAAACTGGCTTAAGGACAGAACCTACAGGGTTAGAGTTGCTGGCGCTATGTCAGACTCCAAGCCGGTCACAAGTGGTGTCCCACAGGGCTCGGTCCATGGCCCCCTATTGTTTGGCATCTACTTCTCAGAAGTACAGGCCAACATGGGAGGACTTTGGCTGACAAAGTTTGCAGACGACTGCAAACTGGGCGCCATAGTGGAAAGTGCATCGGACACGGATATCCTTCAGAAGGGACTCACAGAAACAGATAGCTGGTGCCAGAGCCATGGCCTGAAGTTAAACGCCAAAAATGTATAGTCATACCCTTCGGGAAAAACAAGGTAACCCCAAGCTACCATATAGGTGGCAATCCACTAAGCACAGAAGAGGTTATCAGGGACCTGGGGACCCAAGTTGACAGTGGCCTTTCTTTTGACACTCACGTTGCTAAAGTGGTTAGAAAGACCTTCTACATTGCCCACCTGATCATGAAGGGATCCACATCCAGATCTAGTGAGGTCATTGTTCCCCTGTACTCTTCACTTATCAGACCAATGATCGAGTACAATGCCCCATTCGGGATGTATCTCACCCAACATCTGCAGCAATTGGAGAGACCCCAAAAGTTCCTCACCAAAAGGATAAAGGGACTCCAAAATCTGTCATATGCTGCCAGATTGAAGAAACTCCAGCTCTATTCAGTCGCATACCGTCTGCTCAGAGGTGACATGTGCCTGACATACAAGGCCATGTCCAACCCGGAATTAATGGACATGCTCCACCTCAAAAAATCCAAATCCACCAAAACCACTAGAGCAAGTGACTTAAACCTTAGCATGGATATAAATAGGACGTGCTGGAGGGATAGATTTATCACTCAGAGACTCCCTATGCTGTGGAATAAAATCCCGGTCCATGTGAGGCAGAGCACCTTGCTGACTCTGTTCAAGAGAAATCTAGACCTGTGGATGGGAGATCGTAGGTTTACCCCTGGAAAAATCTCTGTGTCACTGCTGGACAGAGGCACAACAAACTAATGGGCACAGTATTTTTTCATATAAGGGGTGGCATAAGCCACAAAAATTTGGGCTAGGCTTATAAATGCCTTAGGGCAGATAGCCTAGTATAAACCTATGAACCTATGAACCTATTACATTATACCTATTATGGAATATCACAGCATTAAAATCTTGCACTACTCCCTGGAAAATCTGGTCCTAGTAATGCTTGTCTGTGGCACCTTTGCACAAAACAAGCATGCTTTGTAAACAGGGGAACTGCTATCTCCTGGCTAAACTTTTCAAAGTGTTGTACCCTGAATTGTCCAAGCCTATACATGTACACTTATGGGCAGAACATGTTAGTCAGTTAATGTGTATGGTATGTTGTGGGATATACATACCTATAGCCACATATTCTCTCCATTATGCACCCATTTACTGCTACAGTTATTTCTCTGCTCAGCCTCCTTCTCATTTGCCTATAGTAGCCATGTTTTAGTATGTGGCCCTGGCAGTTAATGCCATTTAAGGTATGTCAAGGTTTTAAACGTTCATGGCGTGTCCAGGTTCAGACAGATGGTGCAGTGCCATGCCAGTGTCATGGGTTCCCATTTACATCTGCCTCATTGCCACTGACATCCATCAAATGTTGTCATCATTGAGACACTTTACATGACAGGAGTCCTTCCTTAACAATATGAAGCTCTGAGGCTAGACAATCTAAAGTGAAAATCATCTCTTTCACAAATGTATGTGTGTAAGTGTTATTGTACAAAATAGCATCAATGTTTTATATCATGGCATAAAAAGCTACTTAGAATGACATTTATGTTACTGAAGCCATTCAGTATTATAGTCTGATAATCACTGCTGATGCATAATGCACTAGTTAAGCTCACTGTCCATGTCATGTTAACAATAAAATATGTGACCAACATAATTGTGCAATATGGGATGTATACAGCCATAACATCATGGTGCAATGTTATAAGGATGCAGTAGTACTACACTGCTCTGTCCATGTCAAAAGGTGTGTCCTTTAACATGGGGCTAGCATTTTGCTCAGTTAGTGGACTTAGTGAAAGTCAATGGCTACTTCAGGGAATGTTAGATACAGTGCCCTAGTATGGTATGTCACGGAGAGCAGGAGATTTCCATTCTTCCTGTAAAGGAACATTAGGGAGTGCCTGCTGGGTGAGTATAATGTCCCACTGTAGGCAGTGGATGCCTGTAGGCAGTTAATGCCTGGCATGAGCCTCCTGGGATGCTAAGTGATGTCACAGGCATCACCCCTTCTAATAAGCAGTGTTAACTAATATCTGTACAGAGATCTGAAGCAGCACCATTCAATATTCTTTGTCAGTGGGGGGGGGGGGGCTTAAAGGCACTGTAAACATTATTGTACTAATATTTTCTAATATTGTACCTGTTACACATGTATATGTAGGAATATATACTTTGGGTTCCATTGCAGATGAGTGACAGCTGAATATGGCTAGGTGCTACAGAAGGCAGGGGCACATCTCCTGGAAGCATATTGTGTATGATGTCTGTGCTTGTCCACAGTATACCTGCAGCTGTGTTTCTAGCATATGCATGCAATAATTTTTCTACCTTGTACTGTCCTTCTGTAGATTAAATTGTAGAGGCAGAAGAGGGGATGCTGTGGTTACCTGAGCTGCGCTAGCTGATTTCTCTGAGACTGGATCATCTACTATGAATGGCCTAGAGGAGTCACCATTTTATTACGTGTCAGCTTCTCCAGAGAGTGCAAATACTCCTCCTCTGACAGTAGACTGCATGGATCTGTCCTAGTCCCCTGGCATCAGTTTTGCAGAAGCTGGTGGCTGCTGCAGTGCACTAGCAAGTGGATACCCAACTTACCAAGATGGAGCACCTCCTGGCATGGGTTGTGGTGTCATACAATTGGCAGGACCACTCATTGAGCCACTGGGGAAGTAACCAATCTATAACATCAGCAATCCAGGCGTCCTACTCTTGCATCCAGTCATGTCAGGACCCTACCTTATTGCCATTATTGTATTTTCGCTCCTTAATGTGTTTTTCCCATTTCTTATTCATTGTTCAATTCTTCCTATTACCTCTTGTCCACCCTCTGTATGTCTGCATCCATCCAGTGTGTTCCTCACCTTTTGTGTGCATACCAGCAAAGTATGAATCTATGTTCTGTTTCTTTATTTGACCCTACTACCTGCCTTTTTTCCTTTGTTCCATCCACAGCCATACCTCACCACCTTTCCCACCTACCCTTGTTTTGCAAATTTTACAAAAGGGGTTATTTCCCTCAAAAACAATCCTTCCTTCCTCCCCCTCCTTTCATACCTTATGGTTACCCTTATTTGTTTACCTCCCCATCCCCATTTCCTCTGTATTTATATGATGATCACAGTAATTGGCAGTGACCAGTCTATCTAGTGACCACTGTTGCGGACTTCCTGTCATGAGTAAAGGTGAGATACAGTTATGTAGTGCTATACTGTGCATGTGAGTCCACACCGACTTGGCTATGTTTACTGCCTTATCTACCTATACCAACACAGAGACCCAGTTCCATTTTAAAATTAGTTAATGTCTTTTCCATAATGTGAGGATAGACTGTGAAATGTATGAGACACATCTCCTTGTCCTACAATCAGATGACCAGGAAAATATGCCATAAGCCATTATGTCTTAATGTTCCTTATTTTTATTCAGTTCTAGCCCTAATGTTACTCTTAAGATTTTATTCCGAAGAGTGCAGAATGTGAGACACACCCTGCATGTGATATAATGATAACTTAATTATCTTCAGATTTTAAAAGTGAAAACAGTACTCATTGCCTCTATAGCTCAGAATCTGTAAATGATATGAGATGGTCCTCCCTGGACTATATGAAGTGGGACATTACAGAGTTTTCTGACCATGTGTCCCAGGCTGGTACGAGCCTAGCATTGAGCAGCATTCTACCCTCACCAAGGATGATGTCACTATATGAATAGAAAATGATTGACTTTAATAACTGGTTTTGCTTCTGGTGACATTCAAAGGGGGTAAAATATTTGTCAACTTGGGGGCATATAGTCAACAAAACGAAGTTGCTTTGCCAAGGATGGTCTACACCTGTCCCTGCTTTCAAATACTGGCTAAAACATTGTCCTCCCCCATAGTTTCTCTTTTAAGTAATGCCAACCTGACAAACCTGTGAACTTAGCAACATCAACCCAAGGGAATCTAAAGGTTTTACTGCTCACTGCAAGAAACTCCACTCCCTGCAAGCTCGCATTACCTTGGAGAATGCAGACACCTGTGTGATTACCAAAACATGGTTTAAAGCCACGGAGGGTGCCTTGACAGTGCAGTGATACGATGCCTTCTACACATTTACACCAGCTACTGCACATGCAGGGACTAAAGGTGGAGATGTCTCAATCTGCAGGAAAAGTAAACATACTTCAAAGTTAGTCAAACAGGGTGATGCACTTGAGCCTCTCCATGTCCATATTACCATAGGTAGAGACCTATATCATATCCTTGCAATGTATAGATCACTGTCTATGACCCACAAAGTCCATAGCTAATACTTAAATCCACTGGAGACGCTCACCATTCCACCTAATACTATATTCATGGGGGACTTTAACTACCCCGCTATAAAACATGAACAATACATGATCCCAAACTTGCAGGTTCGGAGACCAGTTAGTCCATTTGTCCACTAGGGGTGAAAACATTCTAGACTGGTACTCACAAATATGGAAGAATGGTGCACCTCAACCCTCCAATCCCACTGTAGCGTTCTCTCTGGTATTGTCAGACCATAAAGCTGTCTCCTTTAAAATAAAAATCAGTGCTGTGACCCCCGAAATCCCTGCCACATTTAAGAACTACACTAAGGCAAACTACTTATTATTAAGCAATTACCTGACAAAATTTCAAGCCCCTCCAATCCAGAAGAACACAGCTGACTATGCAGAACTGTACAAAGAAACCATGTACAATCATGTTACTAGATGCACAGAGAGAGTGATGCCTAGCAGAACAAGCCCAGTGCAAACTCAAGAAACAAACTACTCTGGTGGAATCCAACCATAAACAGACTGTACAAAAGAAGCAAAAAATAAGTCATAGCTAAAATTAGGAAGTATGATGCCCAGCAGAGTGCAAACTCTTTGATCAGACTAAACAAACAACTAAGAGGGTAAATTAAATCTATCAAAGCCAATTTTGCAATAAAGATAGCCTACTAGGTCAAGGACAACCATGAGGCTTTCTTTAGCTATGTCCAACTTTTCAGACAATACACAACAAAGCAGAACTGATTGTTAGTGGATCCACTTACATGGCGCCAGAAGATATAGCAAATCTGATGGTTGACAACTTCAGCTCCAATAGTACCCACTCTCCCCCAACCACCCACCCCCAAATAATACCATCAAACATACCCCCCCAACAATCACTAGGAAGCAGGTCCTAAATGTGCTGTCTAAGGATAGGAACACTGCTTCAGTGGATTCCAATAATATCCCAGGATGCTTCCTAAATAGCCTGAAACATGACTTATCTGGATCATTGGAGTCACTATTTAACTATAGTCTCCAGACTGGCTTTGTGCTACGTAAATGGGGGACTTCAAGAGTCATCCCTCTGCATAATGGCAGTCCATCAATGGATCCTGGGAATTACAAACCTATAAGTCTGACTAGTCTCATATGCAAAACCATGGAAAGAATTACCATGGATATGATTAATAATGACATAAACTTTCAGACACTGGATCCAACCCAGTTGGGCTTTGTTAAAGGCGGATCATACCTACATAAATGGATGGAACTCTAGTCAATGGATGAGGGCATAGTGGTGCATACTGCCTACCTTGACCCGGCTAAGGCATTTGATGCAATATTCCACTCAGGCATTGTAAACAAACTCGTGGAATTAGGCATTACCCCCCCCCCATATTATGGGCTGGATACCCAGCTGGATCTCAGCTAGAATATGGCAGACAACCTCCACAAAAATACCTGTTACTAATGGAGTCCCTCAGGGATCTGTGCTGGGCCCACTCCTTTTTGGCCTTTACTTCTCTGAAGGAACAGCCACAAAATCCACCCAAGACACTAACATCCTGCAGGAAGGACTAACACAGACAAATGACTGCTGCCAGAGCTATGGCTTAAAACTCAATGTCAAGAAATGCCTTTTGGATAATCAGCCTTTTGTATAGTCAGCCATCCAAGGAAACTACCTCTCAGCAGTCAGGGATTTGGGAAAGTATCTAGATCGTAACTTGTTTTTTGTCCAACATGTGTCTAAGGTAGTAAGGAAATAATTCTATGTTGCTCTAGTTATAACCAAGAGAATTGCATCTAGGTCCAAGGAGATCATCATTACTTTATATTTGTCTCTCATCAGATCCGTCATTGAGAACAGTGCCCCCTTCAGTCTGTACTTGACCAAGCAAATGCAGCAACTGGAATATCCACAGTTTCCTCACAAAAAGTATGCAAAATGTAAACAACATGTCCTATCCAGACAACCTCCAGTCGTGTCTCTATACTCAGTTTCCTACAGACTGTTGAGAGGTGATCTCTGCCTGGTGCACATGGCATCCTTAGTTCATGCCCTGATGGGCCTTTTGCACATCTGCAAAACCAATAACATCAGAATTAATCGATCTAGAGACTTGAACTTTGCTTGCAACATAAGTAGGACATGTTGGAGAGACAGGTATATGTCTCAGAGAATCCCCCTCTTCTGGAGCAGGCTTCCCATCCATTTGAAGCAGTACTATTTCCTAACCCTATTCAAGCATAACCTGGAACAGTGGATGGGAAATCAGAAATTCACGCCAGGTCTAGCATCTGTGTCTGTAATGGACACAGACAGATTATAAATCATACCCTGGCTAGCATATGCCCCTTAAAATAACCTCTAAGGCTCAAAAAACGTGTGCGATCCATGGTCAGACTCATAAAGACTCTATTGCTTGTTATCCTAGTGTATGCGTCTATGAACTGATGAAGCTGTGTGTGTGTGTGTGTGTGTGTGTGTGTGTGTGTGTGTGTGTGTGTGTGTGTGTGCATGTGTGTATGTGTGCACGTGCATGCTGCATGCATGCGTGTGTGTGTGTGTGTGTGTGTGTGTGTGTGTGTGTGTGTGTGTGTGTGTGTGTGTGTGTGTGTGTGTGTGTACGTTTGTGTGTAGGGGGCTGCCTTTGATAGCAAGATGCATATATTGTTAAGGAGAATATTAGCATACTGAGATCTGAAAGCACAATGTTTGATCAGAAACATAGTAATGAGCCATTAATAATGTGTTTCTCATTGTGGCTTTAACCATGTCTTAGAATCAAAATTTCTCTCTCAAGCTATTTGACCAATTTGCAGTGGACTTTATTGTGGGCAAAGAGTTCTTCAAATTATAGGTAATATCTTTAAACATAAAATAGAATCTTAAAGAATTATACTTTGAGCACTGCAGATATCTCCACAGTGAAGTTTTAGTTTCAAACTGCATGATATTTTTGCAGTGATGAATGTACATTTTATATACACAGTTTCACTAACTTCATTTAAAAATTGCAAGGGATACAAATTTATTGGATTACCTATGAAAAGTTGATGCCTGACCTGACAACTATACATCCAGTGATTTAACGTCACTGAAAAGCCTACCCACTGAGCTCGAAGGTGACAGCACCAAAATGGTATTTTTTGTTTTTTAGCTGTGTGGCAAGCCGCACCTTGTAACATCCATGTAGAAAGCTTCACACTCCATAACTCCGTATATAAATATACTGGCTCCATGATCGTACAGCTATGAGGAAAAAAGAAACACTATGAAAGGGTGATAAAAAAACATTTGCATGTATAATAATGAAATATGAAAATATCTGAGGACTGTTTTGATTGAGGAGATGAAACTGAGTAGATGATATCTGATGAGATAATTTTAAGTGATGACTGATAACTATCACAGGTAATTGTTCCTTGGCTAGGATTCACAGAATTCCACTCCATAGGTTCATAGGTTTATACTAGGCTACTTGCTCTTGTGGCCCATTTTAAGCCTAGCCAAGTACCCCATGTGAGAATCAAACCCTGCACCTTGTGTCTGCAAGGTAAACACCTTAACCATTCTGCCATCCTCCCACCCACTCCACCCTCGCTAGCTGCCAAATGCAGGTTGGTCAATAAATGCAACCGAGAGAGAAATTCTGATTCAGATAAGTGGTGAAGCTGTACTAACAAATACCATATTAGCAGCTCACTGTCATGAATCAAACACTGCGCTGTCAGATGTGACCTCACTAGCATTCTCCATAGCAGCCTATGAATCACTTTAGTAAAGATATCCCCTTTATATGGAAACACACATATATTTAGACATCTGCGAAAACACACACACACACACACACACACACACACACACACACACACACACACACATACACATGTTTACATACACACAATCTGGCACTGCTGACCCCCACAACTTTGCTGTACTTACTTGTGCTGCTGGGACACCTAAAGGAGTGAATGGGTAACCTATGTTATTTGATAGCATTCATTTTTTCCCTCCTAGAGTAAAATTTTAATCAGCAGACTGATTTTTTCATAGTCTGATCATCTGTGCTGTAATAAATCATTACATGAATTTAAAAAATATGTTACTGTATAAATATAATACTAAAGAGCATTAACGTTTTGTTTTTAAATGTTAATGTTTTTTCTTAATTAGTTAAATCCATACCAGCCTTCATTTCCCATAGGGATCACATGACCCTCCCTTACAATATTACCTATTAAACAGAAAATCATATCAGCTAACAGCTGCCTTTTCAGAATCCTAAGAAAGGAGATATGGAGTGTGAGAATACTGGATATTGTTATCTGTGTTAGCATGACTGGCTGAAGTTTTTTAAATAATTGGGAATAATTGTAAATTACTTTGCATTACATATGCCAGCAAAACTAACTATAATTTTGTAAATATGCTTGTCTTTTGATTATCACTGTGATTTATGTAAGATGTTTGAATGTCAAACAATGTTCTTCTGACTGACCAAATAAACATGTTCTTTGTAAAGAGAATTATGAATGCATGTTATGCCAGAGTCAGCTGACCTAGATGTGATGTCACTGTGTGCCAGGGCTGAAAGAATAGAATCTTCACTGCAGCTGTTTATTTACTTTTCAACGTCTGATATGAGAGTAGAATTCTCATGACAGCTTCCTGTTACTTTTGAAAAAGAGCTGCTATAAAAAGCAGGTTCTGAGTCAGTTGTTCAGTTATTGTTCAGTAGTTGTTTTCCAGAGCTGTTTCCAGAATAGTTCTTTCAGTCGCTGAGGACAGACAACAGCCTGGAGTGTGGATATAATTTCTCATCTTAGCTTGCAGAAGTATGACTATAATCCTGCCTTGCTACAGTGTTAAATTAAATAGGGACAGTTAATCTTCAGATAATCAGGGAACTGCATCTAAACAGAGGATTTCAAAAATCAACATGAGATCTGTCCTACAGTATTATTTTCATATTCCTGTGTGTGAGACTCTGATGTGTATTGGAATCAGTTATTCAGTATTTACATGTTTTAAATATTTTTATTTATTATTAAATGTTTTAGTACCTCTCATTATGGCTGGTTATTTTAGTGAATATTTTTAATAACTTGAGAGAGTTTATTCTTACTGTGATAACACCAGGGCCACACTGAACAACCTTACTGCTTGGGATACATGCTACCATTTGTTTCATTATCTATTTCACCCAATATAACTGAACAGCACCTTTGAAGGGATTTGTGGCATTTGACTGGTGGCTGCTGTTACCATGTAATTTGGGCAATGAAACACAGCAAGTAAATCTATGTCAGATTTCTCAAGAGAGAGTGTGTGTGTGTGCGTGTGTGTGTGTGTGTGTGTGTGTGTGTGTGTGTGTGTGTGTGTGTGTGTGTGTGTGTGTGAATATCAGACATTTAAAAGTGAGTGTGTTAGATACCTAGAACTGGGACACAGTGTTCTGCAGTGGTTAGTGTGGAGACTCATTTGGGGACTTGGAGTGAAGAATATAGACTAGTCCCAGGTTTTGAAACTCATTGCAGGTGTACTCTTAGGGGAATTGAGTATTTCTATCCCTGCTTTTAGTGAGTATTTCTATCCTTGCTTTTAGTGATACTCATTTACTGGAGACAAAGGTG
This sequence comes from Protopterus annectens, assembly GCF_019279795.1. NCBI lineage: Eukaryota > Metazoa > Chordata > Ceratodontiformes > Protopteridae > Protopterus > Protopterus annectens. Next base: position 310,332,160 of record NC_056730.1, read on the forward strand.
AGGATTGAGACTCCTTAGTTACTGCCCTGGGGTAAAGAGGGCTCATCACATGGAGTTGTGATCTTTTTTAAAGGAAGAGATCCCAAACCACTGGTGGTCTTTGCAGATAAGCCCAGTGATCAAAAAGGCTTACAGCAATTCAGAAGACATATCTCAGAAGGTTTCTGTATCTCAGTAATCCTTTACAGTTATTATATGGGTCTCTCGCTATGGTTGTCCCCTCATGAAGACCTTAGTGTGATTTGGCTGGCAGGTGACGCTGCATACCAATGTGGCTGTTCGGGGAGGGGCTAATAGTAATTAACCATGAAATTTCCTCTGGAAATGTTTGAGGAGCCCACTTTACTTGGCCAACTGATTCAGGGACTGCATCTGTAGGTTAGTCTTCGGTGCCCCTAAAAACTTTTAGGTCATCTTCAAGAGAAAGAAGAAACATCTCATCTCTAATTTCAGTCATGTGCAATATTTTATCAGAAAAAGAGCAGGTATTTAGGTTATATACCTAGCCCAATGGGGAAAGGGGTGTAGCTCATCAAATTGCAATTTTATTTTTGTTGTTGGACTATATCTAGGAGAATTGTCAGGCATTGGTATCATTTTAGAAAATAATTATATCACAAAATGCACCTCCTTCTCTGAAATAATCATAATTCTATTGATGTCCTTACATTCACTGCTGCAGTATTCATTACCATAAGGGATTCTCTGCTGCAGAAGCACAAAAATCTGACCAGTCTACCAAAGACTACTTGTTGCTTATTGATAAGGTAAACTGAATGTCACTCAAATGCTCCGTGAGTAGCATAGGGCATAAAGGTGATGTTCAGGCCTAACATAAACAGAACTTTTTTGTCACCAGTTCCAAGTGTATCTTTTCACTGTTGATCTGTTTTCCTGCATCTGATTCTGACAGTTGAATGCATTTTCATTCTCCATGGCCTACCTACGCCTGCTTGCTGACTTCTTTGCAGTTGCAGATAAGTGCCCTGCTATGTCTTTCATTTTTTCTTGTTTTTTTAGTGCTCCTTGAGGTTAATGTCATCCAGGAAGGATACATGCCAGTGTGGGAGACAGATACCCCATATAGACTGCCATGATAAGTGTCTTTTTTGCCTAGGAGCCTCTCATGACCATACGTCTTGTTCTATTTGTCAGGCATTTGTTCCAAAAACCCTTGCAGTAGACTTTCTTCCCTTTCCTTGTATGTTGAGAATCAGTGTCTTAAGTTTCTCGCTAAAGATACTATAGAATGAATCTCCTGCCCCAAGGGTCAGCCATTAGATAAGAAGAAGGAGAAAAGGTACAACCAGAATCTTCTGCTGTCCAGCATCTGTCAGGTGTTTCTCCCATGGTCATTACAAACCCTGAGGTTCACCCAGCTGTGTTGTCAGATTACTCTACAGTGATCGTGTTGGAGGTTGGTGAGCATCTTGCTGGCAGCATGTCTGGAGAGGCTTTGCAGTTGCCCATCTCAGACATTCAATGGGAACCATGGTTGATGTTTTCCGAGGGGCCTAGAGGAGTTCATCAGTCTTTAGTTGTGGAAAAAGTTCCTACTGCTATTCTCGATTTCTGTCCTGGGTCTGATCCTTCTCAGTTTTTTGGAAAGGAAGTCCCTTTAAAAAAGAAACAAAAAAATTAAACATGTTTCTTCTGCTCCTAGGAATCCACAAAGTGAGTAGCAGGCCTTCACTCAGGGGCTATTTACTGCTTTAATGTCCTTAAAACCTTCTCAAGATGTTTCAGTTCCTGCTCCTCTTTGGTTCTCTACTCCCCTTAAAAGGCCTAGAGAACAGGATTTTTCTGAGGATGAGTCAGATTCTGATAATGAATCCATGACTTATTCCAGCCAAATTCCTTTTCCTTTGGACTTTGGGTAAGAGGAGGAGGAGGAATCTATTAGTCCAGATGTTCCTTTTGAGGAAATCTTCTTTGGGGACACACTCTCTAGGATGATGGAATTTTTTTTAAGTGGGATTGTACTCAGGTCTCTGATATCCATAAGAAGTACTATGAGTTGCTGCATTTGGAATCTCCTAAACCTGTGGCTATTCCTCCTGTTTTGGCTGCTTTGCTGGATGCTTTTTTCCAATGCTTGTCGTACACAGGATTTCTCAGCCCCTTGCTCCCAAGAAGCCTGACAGATTTTATAGGGTGCCCGAGGATTGTTCTATCCTATATAAATGTCCTGCTGCTGACACCTCTGTAGTGTCTGTGGCCTCTGATAAGCCATCTCAACTTCACCCAAATTATTGCCTTCTGACTATTTATTTATTTATGTATTAATTAATTAATTTATTTATTTATGTAACATTTGTCAACCAGGAAAATCCAACTAGGACAGAACCTATTTTCAGTGCAGGCCCAGGGAGAAATGCTCCAGACGCATGTCTTTGGAGTGTGGGAGGAAACTGGAGTACCTGGAGGAAACCCATGCGAATGCAGGGAGGACATGCAGACTCCACACAGATGGTACCCCAGCTGAGAATCAAACTAGCAAACCTTTTGCTGTGAGGTGACAACATTAACTGCTGCATCACTGCACCACCACAAGGACAGCAGAACTTTGGAAAGGTTGGATAAGAAAGTTTACACTTCTGCTACCCTAGCTTTTAGGGCTATTAGTTATCAGACCCATACATCTAGGTGTGTGTTGGTTCTTCTTTCTCAGGACTGTCTACCTATTTCTGATTTTCCAGACTCTGAGAGTAAAACTTCTGCTCTTTCCTTGCTAGGGACTTCCTCTTAAGTCATTCATCATTCTGTTATATTTAGTTATGATGCAGCAGATGCCTCTTCTAGGGCTGCTGTTTTTGGTTTAGTAATGAGGAGGTATTCTTGGCTTAGGCTTCAACCTCTACCTGATTATATTAAAGCTAAGTTGAAGGATGCTCCTCTGTATTCTAAACTTTTGTTTGGGGAAGCTGCAGCTGGTTTGTTTAAGTCCCTTTAGGATAAGGGTAAGGTCTTATAGGAGCTTAAACATGTGTTTCTCCTGTTCCTAAATTTCTGAGAAATTACCCTGCTAAGCCTGCCTTTGTTCATAAGCAATCCTGTCCTTCTACTAAAGGTAGGAATAGTGACAAACGGGCTCATCCTGCTAAGACTACTCAGTTTTCAGGGACTCTGAAGCCTTCCTTTCCAGACAAACCAGGTGCTGTGTGGCTATCCATCTCTTCCCAGCCACATTCCTCTTTCTCTTGACCTTTCTCTTTCTCTTCCTCTTTGGCTTCAGATCACTCAGGATTCTTGGATTATGTCAATCATTTGTCAGGGGTAGTTCATGGTGTGGAAATCCTGTCCTTCTTTTATGGGCATTCTTTAGCCTTCTTGGGAACAACTTCCCTTTTTCCAAGAGGCTCTTCAAATGCTCTCTTGACCCAGGGTACTATTCAAGAGTGCCTGTGTCCCAAAGGGAGAAAGTGTTCTACTCCAGACTGTTTCTAGTGCCTGGAAAAGAGGACACTTAGAGACCTATTCTAGACCTCTCTCATCTAAACACTTTTCTAAAAAGTACCTTCTTTTCAGATGTTATCCCTTCAGGTTATGCCTCCTCTCTTGATCCCTCACGCCTATATGGTGTTTCTGGATCTCAAGGATTCTTATCTCCATATTCTGATTCATCTGGTTTTCAGGAAATTTTTGCATTTCTCTGTTGCTTCTGGGCCTTTTAATTTCTCTGCTTTACCCTTTCTACTGCTACAGAGGTGTTCACCAAATGCCTTGCTGCTGTGATTGCCTTTTGCAGGCTTTGAGCGATCCAGATATTTCCTTACTTAGACGATCTGTTGATTCAGGTGTCTTCTCCAGAGACCCTTTTGCAAAATCTTCATTTTGCCACTTCCCTTCTTCAGAGGCTGGGGTTCATTATAAATTTCAAAAAGTCTTCCCTGACTCCTCAGGATCATATTTTTCTGGGCTGCAACATTCAAACAGTGCCAGTGTTTGCATCCCTGCCACTTCCAAAGGCCTTAACTCTCATTACTTTCTTTATCATTCTTCTTCTACTGACTTCCATTACCACCAGAGAGTTTCTGAGAGTTCTGGGTTTCATGGCATCCACCATTCCGATGCTCCCTCTGACCAAACTTCACATGAGAAAGTTTCAGTGTTGACTGAAGTCAGTGTGGCTCCAACATGGACATCCTCTAGACTTTGTGGTTCCCTTTCTTCCTTTTCTCAATCAGGAACTTCACTGGTGGATTCAGCAATTGTCTCTGAATCCAGGGAACCATTTTCATCCCCTTCTTCCCTCTCAGGAATTGTTCACAGATGCTTCAGAAATGGGAAGGTAGTCAACTTCTGGCTGCCTGAAGTTACAGGGGGTGTGGTTGCCTTGTCAGCAGAAGGAGCACATCAATGTCAAAGAGATGAGGGCTCTTCTGTTGGCTCTTCAGGCCTTTCATCCTCTTTTTTTTCAGGGCCTCTCAAGGTTTACACAGACAATACCACACCACAATGATGTGGTATATCAACAAACAGGGATTAATAAGATCTTATCTTCTTTGACGGTTGGCACTTCTGGTATGGGATCTTGTTGTTATGTATCAAGTGACTCTTCAGGCAGTGTATATCCCTTGTGGTCAAAACATTGTGGCAGACACTCTGAGCAGGTCCTTAACTTAGTCGCATGAATTGATACTTCACAGGGATGGGTTTTGGACATTAACCACCAGTGGGTTACTGCTCAAGCAGATCTTTTTGCCTCCTCTCTGAACAGATAACTTCCTTTATTTTAAGCCATAGTCCCAGGTTCTCTGGTATGGAAGCTGGACACTCTCTCATTTTCTTGGAAGGGGATGTTTCCTTATGCATTCCCTCCCCTTCTTCTCATTCTGAAATTCCTGTTCAAAATTCAACAGGATGCTCCTGAAATCTTGTTGGTGCCTCCCTTTTGACTGGTTCCCTCTACTCCTGCATCTAGCCAAGGGAAATCATTACAAGTTACCTCACAGGGTGGATCTAATCATACAAGAGATGGGATCTCTTATCCATTCCCATGTGTCCACACTTAACTGACAATGTGGGTGGTAGGATTTTGATTCCTCACAGACACCTGTTTTCAGAGGACATGCTACAAGTCCTGCAGAAGGCCAGGAAACCTACTACTAGGAAATCCTACTTATCCAAACAGAAGAGGTTTTCTGTTTGGTGTCTCTGTCACAACCTGGACCCACTTACTGTGGATATTCTATTGATTCTCTCTTATTTGTTTGAGTTGCTCAATGCTGATTTGGCCTATTCTTCTTTTAAGGCCCACTTATCATCTATCTGTGCTTGTTTGCCTTTTTGTCCTCCTCTATAATCTGGATTTGAGGTGAAACAATATCTTAAAGGTGTCTTATAGCAATAACCCACGCCTGGGTGTGGGTAATGCAGGATTTACCCACGGTTGGCGTGGTTTGGTCCCGAGGGTGAAGCCCAAGGGACCAAACAAAGACAACTGTGGGTAAATCCCGCATTACCCACACCCAGAAGTGGGTTATTGCTATTATACTATGACATTATTTAAGAAAATAAATAATTACTTTTCTTAAATAATGGCATTGTATAATGCCTCTTTGCTGCCCTTCCGCAGCTGTCTGGTATCCGTGGCAGTTCTGATGTACTACGCATGCCTACGCAGTACATCAGAGCTGTGGCCAAACGCAATGGAGAAAGCAAGATCTCCATTGCTTTTTACTGTTTCGCTATGTTAAATGGGTTTAACATAGCGAGACAGCTTTACAATAAGCAACGGATGCTTATTTTAAAGCTGTCTCGCTATGTTAAACCCATTTAACATAGCAAAACAGTAAAAAGCAACGGAGATCTTGCTTTCTCCGTTGCTTTTTTTTTTTAAACCTGTCTCGCTATGTTAAATGGGTTTAACATAGCGGGACAGCTTTAAAATATGTGAAGATCTCTGTTGCTTTTTACACACTGTGTCGCTATGTTAAAGGAGTTTAACATAGCAAGACAGCTTTTAAAAAAGCAACGGAGATCTCCGTTGCTTTTTTTAAACCTGTGTCACTATGTTAAACTCTTTTAACATAGCGAGACAGTGTTTTAAAAGAGATTTATACTAATGGAAAAAGTCCGGGCGACCGGACATTTTTCCATTAGTATAAGTCGATTTACAACATGCACGCTGGCCAATCAGCATGCACATTTTGGAATATTAATGGGGGGTCATGGTATAATTAATATTAGACCTCCCAGAAAGTCTCTTCCTCCTTTCTGGGATCTTAACTGTTATATAGAAGTTTGGGCTGAAGCAGCAGGATTTTGAGACTGTTCTTTTGTTAGCTCTTACTTCTGCAAGTGTTGCAAGCTCTTATGGCTTGTCCTCCTTTTTTGATATTTCATGTGGATAGAGTGTCCTTGTGCACTAACCCTTTTTTTTACACCTAAGGTGGTTAATGACCTTTCACTTAACTAGTCTATTAATCTGTCTACTTTTTTCCCCTCTCCGCAAGATGACAGTGAGAGGGTGCTGCATACTTTGGATGTGCATAGGCAAATCAGGGTTTATTTGGATATGACTAAGGTTATTAGAAAATGTGATCAATTATTTGTTTCTTTTCATCCTAAATCTTTGGGACTTGTTGTATCCAAGCAAACTATTTCTTCTTGGATTTCTAAGGTGATTTCCTTTTGTTACACTTTTCATGACAATAACCTTCCTTCTTCAGTTAAGACTTGTTCTACTGGAGCTGTGGCTTTTTCTGGTGTTTTTTTTTCAAGGGCTTAGATACTAACTCTATTCTTGAAGTAGCTACTTGGACTTCTGTGCATACCTTTACCAAGCACTACAACTTAGATGGCATCTCTAGAGCTAGGGGTGGTTTTGCTGGTGCTGATCTTCATGGCTTTTTAGAGGAATCTTCTGCTTCTTCCCCTCTCCAGTTTACTGTTGGGTTTTGGCACTCTCCCATATAGTAATGAATACTGCAACAGTGAATGTAAGGACAAAATACAGTTGTGCAAAATCTTACTATAATGGTGGGTGTCCTTCATTGCTGCAGTATTCACTCCCTCCCTCCATCCCTCTAGTCTCTTGCCTTCCTTTATTACCTCTTGGGTTCCTTGGACTGGTGTTCCTACTGGGGCAATCAGTACTGTTTATGGTAGGCCTGAATGTCACCTTTATGCCCTATGCTATGCAAGAAGCATTTGGATGATATCCGGCGTACCTTTTAAATAAGCAACAAGTAGTCTTTGATAGACTAGCCAGATGTTCAGGCGTCTGTGGCAGGGAATCCCTTATGATAATGAATACTGTAGCAGTGGAGGCAAGGACATCTACCATTATGGTAAGATTTTACACAAATGTGCTTTCTGTACTTTATAGCAGAAACAGATTAAAGGTAAAAAATATTTCAAGTGCCTGAGTAGAGATATTTGGCAAGATACAGCAAGCACATATCTCCTTTGACATGAAACTTGTCTGCTATTTCAAGTCATTCCTTAAATACAAAGTGAGGACTCATTAGTAAACATTTTAATTATAGCTCTTCATTTTTGGCAGAATCTATCAAAAGATAATTATCTTAATTATGCTATTTCAGTGAAATTGAACAAATGGTAGCAGTAGCACTGATACATATTATCAAATGAAAGTCACTATATGACATTCTCAAGACTGAGGAATAATTTAAGCTATATAGTCAGACTGCAAAAAAACAGATGGTTACCATTTCTGATATATTAGAAGTCATTAACTTTTATATCACAAATTAAAATATTAATGCCAAACTACTTATGATTTTGACAGTGAAATCTTAAATTGATTGACATTTTATTACATTTTAAAAAGAACTATGAGGGCTGTCAATCACTGGTATATCCTAAACATGCACCATGCCAAATATAGTTTTAAGGGACCATATATTGTCCAGCATAAAGTCATTAAATATTCCAGATTTAAGTGAAAAATAAAATGTTACATAAGGAAGCCAAGAAGACAGCAGTGTCCAGAGTGATGTATTAATTCATTTATTTGCTTGCTTACTCATTTTTTGTATGCCTGCATGTTTGTATGTATGTGTGTATATATATATATATATATATGAATGCATGTACGCATATATGTACATATTCATTTACTAAAGGTACTTATATGCCCTAGGCTAAGCAATGTAGAACTACATAAAAATATGTTTAACATGACTAAAAGTAACAATAATGAGGAACATTCAATAAATAAAATCAGTTATAAACTGAAATACAGCTAAGATTAAATATTCTTAACATACAGCAGTTCAAAGGTGGTGAATGTGCCCCTGTGAGGCTCTAAACAAACTCGTACAAAAAGATAAACTTCAAGGCTCACCTAAAGAGAACACAGAATCTCTTGTCCTGATAGTGATGGTAGCTGATTCTACAAGATTTATACAACATAAGCAAAGGATACCTTACCAGATGTGTCATATCTCATTTGAAAAACAGCTATCAGACACTGACCTGATGACATGAAGTCTCTGCCTGGAGCATAAGACCACAGTATCTTCTTAAGGAGACAAGATCCAGATGGTCAAGTAGTATGTGGAGTTAAACATTTTATAGGCATGTTTGGCTGCAACTGGCAGCCAATGATGATCTCACAAAACTGTAGCATTATGGGTGGAGCATAAACATCCAGTAAGATGTCTAGCCACATAGTTTTTCACCTCCTGTAAGTGTGCCAAATCACAGTCTAAAAGCTGGAGATAGAAGACATTACAGTAGTTCAGGTGTGAGATAATGAATGAACAAGCTAACATTGTCAGGTCCAAGCAGGGTATCAAATATTTGATCTGGGCTATATTGGAAATATGTTTTAATAACAGCAAACATATTATCCTTAGACCGCTCATCAAGAACCACACTTGGATTCTGACATGAGACATAAATTCCCACTTTTCACCTCCAAGAATTATAAAGGGAGATATGACTGGAGATTGCTATGGATGAACAGTGACATGAAAAAGAACAGGCTGATCTTCAGGTGATTGTGAATATTGCCTGTGCAGTCCTCAAGGGTACTAAAGTGAGGAAGAGAATCCTGTGAAAAGGAGATGTATAGCTGAATACCATCAGTTTTACTGTCAATGTTCTCCAGTGATTTAAGTTTTACCTTTTAGAGAAAATTCCAAATATTGTTTAATGGTTTTAACTCTTCCTTCTTACTCCATTTAAAATGAGGACTGCAGGATTAAAGCCTGGCTCTCCTGTTTTCATAATATTCATATTGCATCAAAATGTCGACTACCTTCTCAATAATCTTAATAAAATACAAAATTAGACATATGGCAGTAATTTTTAAAGTAGATAGATTCCAGCTATATTTTATTTTATAAGAAGAGGGTTGCTCAATGCTTCAATTAAAGAAGTCAAAATAGGAGTGAATCAGATTGGGGTGGGAGTGGGGAAAAGGCCCAGTCTGCAATAAGTAGAATACAGAGATGAAACCATCTCCACAGTTTTGTAATAATAACTGTACAATTTTCTCTCAATGTTCTGTGGAATAAAATCTCTTGGAGTTAAAATAGGCTGGGCCATACAACCTCACAGTCATTCAAAAGACAGATGCCAGGTGATTTAGGGCAGTGGTGAACTCAAATTCAAAAGATGTCTTTGTATGTGAGATCTTCATATGATAACATCCCGGAGAAGGTCAGTCATCTGACATCTTTGCTCAAACCTGCATTCAAGCCTGTTTAAGGAACACATCTCATGATCACACGAAGGCTCTACCCTGTCATATATTTGGAGCATACAGAAACAGTTGAAAATGTATCCAAAGAACTTACCGCAATCATATTATAGGCAATAGCAAGTGACTCTGGATCCTCTGCACTAATGTTCAGAAGGAGCTGCTCAATCAAGGTGGAAAGATTGTCTTACAATATGTGGGATAAAATATGGAAGGCAAGCCATAAATGGACACGGAATTCCAATGAGTGATCAAATTGCTAAACAGCAGTGAAACAGCCTGAATAAAACTAAATTGCTATAAAAGACTAAGAAGTTTCATGGTGAGTTTACAGATCTTATCATCAGTGCCAGCATTAAAATCTTCTAGGGCTAGCCAGCTTAGAGAATTATGAATTACGTTGAGGAGGAAATCAGACAACTCCTGTCAAATGACCCAAAGTATCCTGGTGAAGAACAAACCAAGAAGAATCCAGAGTTCACTCTTGCTCCCAGGACATACTCAAAGGACATGGATATGCCATCATTCACTTGGACCACTTCTTAAAACAGGAGTAAAATAAGTGAATGCACTGCCTTGACTTGCCGTATATGATGAAAATGTGACACCTGTTGAGTCACCATGGCTAGCTCATGAGCAATCTTTCCATCAACTGGTATTTAGCCACTCAGTTAACATTTTCTGAGATGTTATATGGTATTCTTTTTTTTTCTGAGCATTCTATCTACCTTGGGATATGGGGTCAGATGAAAGTCTTCCATAGGAGTGGCACTTTAGGATAACAGGGCAATTTATTTATGTATTTATTTGTTTTATTTATTTCCATTTGTTAACCAGATAAGTAAAGTAGTCAGCTGACACTTTTCAGTCACTATCCAGGCATTTCCCACCCATTGCCTAAAACATCTTCTAGTAACTATGGGCCATCTTTATAGGGCACATAAATATTAAGCAATACCAAGCTTGATCATTAATTATACGTTTCCAAATGATCCATAACTCCACTCACCTTAATGAACTCTGCTGTCATTTCTAAAGTTTTGTGAAAATATATTATGACCCATCACCTTTCTCACCTCTCACCTTGGTATCTGATACGAATCAAGTAAACAAATTATTCCAAAATGTCTTCAATTATTTATTTTTATTCTTCAATGTTACTTCTTGAAAGTCTGCTATTTTTCATCCTGTTGTTAAAGACCTTGCACCACCCTATTCCATCTTAATGGATGGGAACATACTCATATATTCCAAGGAGGCATTACCATCTAATATGAAAATGTGCTCTTTACTGATTCCTTGTTAATATCAAAAACGCCTTTGAGTTGGACTTAAATTGCCTTTACCCTTAAAGTAGCTTGTGGAATGTGTTATCAGAGTTGGATTTATTGGTCACTTCTGAGGATTTTACATATGCCCAGTTGTGCTATCCTCGTGTCTTACTAATTTGGAATAAGCCACCCTCTTTCTCCATCCTATGATGGGCAGACTATGGAACAGATTCACCTCTTTCCTCATTTCTGTAGTAACATTTTTTGATCATACAACTATACTCATGTCTGTCAGTTTACACATTGACTGTGAATTAGCAGTACATAACTTATTTATGTAACAGTGACAACCTGAGTTCATTAAAACTTCTCTCTATACTATATGGAGACACCCTAACCTAATCATCAGAAAAAAAAGATGTTTGTAACACGTAAAGGGCACATTACAAAAACACAATGCAGCATTTCTTGCCTTCACTAGGATTTTGGATATTTCATATTTCCTACCCTTGCATAACAACATTCTGTTTAGGGATGTAGAATGTTAATGAAATCCTCTCCTTCATGTATGTGCATTGACAACCCCCTCTGGTACATGTACAGAAAGGAAGAAACATAACACAGTGAGTGGGCCCAGTCACCTGCCAGCCCTGAGGTGTTCCTCTCTAAAGGGATATGTTAATATCACTCATTACCATTAATATTTGCATACAGTTGTAACACAATCTAATAAAAGAACTATAAGAGGAAAAAGGGCTCTACCAACACACCATTATGTATGGGAATTAAACACCAAATTATGCTTCTCCAAGATTACTTGAAAAAAAAGTGAGTTGTATTAAGTTGCAGTTTAGATAAGTTACATTAACTCTTGAATTATATTGAGTTGAATAAATATTATTAGGATAACAACCACAGTTTTTTTCTTTTGCTGCCACCAAGACCTTGCCTAATTGTGCCACTACTGGCATCCTGTTGTCCCATCTTTTCTGAACTATGAGAACTGGACATTCCCATGCTTGATGACAGCTTTATGGCTCATTTCCTCCTATCTGGGAATCCCAATTGGCTCATATTTCCCTATTGAGTTTTGGATGGTAGGGCAAATGCCAGCTTGCTGGTCCTGGAAAATGGCCCCCCTGCTGTTCCTCCAAGTTCTAGCATTGCTGTCTCCTTAGGAGAAACATGCCTTCCCATGCCAGGTTACCTTCAGCTTCCTTTGCAAGATGCACTTTCACAGCACAGTCTAGAAAGGCACAAACTCCACTGAGCAGCACCTAGTACTTCTACTAAGTGTCACCCCCATAGCAAGCCAGAGTCTACTTCTTCCATTCTAGATGGGTTAGCCAGCAGTGACTGCTGTCTCCCTTCCTTTCCTAACACCTCCTACACATTTCTGAGACACTGTTCATACATTGGTCATTTGTGACATAGTTGGGACTTTATCCCACCATTTAGAGTTATTGAATTTCTTAAGTAAGACATAGCAAGATACTGTATAGTCTGCTGTTACTTCATAACCCTGTATGGAAGATATTGCTATTAAAGGTTACTGTCTCACAGAGGCTAAAATAGTATTACATTGCTATTTTCTTATGCTGCAATTATTTCTGATTTCTACACTTTAAGGGGCTGACAATGTTGAATTTATGTTGGTTAAGCAATGTACGGTGTGTGATAGCTCTTGTAGATGCAACCTGGAAATCAATTAGTCACTGTGTGTGTAAAAAAAACACATGCCACTTTACTCTCATACAGATTTATCCAAGCTTTTGTTTATCAATGATGCTTGGTCATGGTATCTGAATAGAAGAAGAAAATGTCTGACCAGGTTCTACTGCTAGCCTTATTTGGCTTGTTTGGTGAGGAATCATGTATCTCATTTTTTTGAGTCAGTTCTATGAACCTTTTTGCAACTCAAAGCAACTGTTATTTTTTCCTTCCTTCCTTCCTTCCTTCCTTCCTTCCTTCCTTCCTTCCTTCCTTCCTTCCTTCCTTCCTTCCTTCCTTCCTTCCTTCCTCCCCCTCCCTCCTGAACTGGAGAACTGTTTGGCTATTTTTATTTCTCTGCTATCCCTTTGTCTGGTCTTCTGTTTTCTTCAATGGTGATTGTATCCTTGGATACATTTTTTCCTTGTAGACTGTTCTGTATCAGTAAGTAGTAATGGCTCAGGAGAAGAGGAGGGTAATTTAATGGAAGGATCCTTATGTGCCTGTATAGCTTAATATATTCATAGGTACTTACTAGGCTATTGATCTGTGAGGATCTTAAGAAGCCTACCCTTCCTTTCCCATGATAGATTTTAGTGCTTACATTTTGTACACAAATAACTCAGAGAGGAGCAGAACAAGGATAAGTTATGAGATTTATATGTTGCATCTATCCATGAGGGACAAGGGTGCTAAATCAGGGGTCAATTTGTTATCCATCCATTGGTCCAAATTACATCTGAATATGGTAAGAGAATTACTTTGTTTTATGTGGAGTGGAACACAGTTCTACAGAAGTGGAAGTCTCTGGGATACATATGCATCCCTCCAGCATGTTCTGTTTTTGTAGTAGAAGCGACTTAAAACCCTTGAGTGGCTGCTTATGCCACTGTTGGACTTGCAAATATGTCAAAGGTTTGACAGGATAGGGTCTGTTGAGGCCCTACATGTGAAGCAGAAGTTGCCTGTCAATAGTCTGTATGATACAAAGAAGAGGAATAAGGCTTTAATAGAGTCTGCATAGTTTTTATGATTTAGTTACTTAGTTTTCTTAGTGAGGAAGCATTGTGGTCATTCTAATTTTAACAAAGGTTTGCAAAAGGTGTATTATTTCTGTATTGTGTTTGTTCCTTAAACAACTTTTTTTCCCTCTACCTCTCCTCCATTTTTTCACCATTATATCTTCCCCTTTTCAGGGATACTTCCATTCATCTGCTGCTTTTTAGCAAGGCTGGAAAGATATCCATGTCTTTTTATACATTCTTCTGTTATAACATTTCCAGCCTTTCTTTAGTTCTGCTTAATAAAACCTCCCTATTTGTGTCCTTGCAGTATATTGCAAGCTTATAAAGAGGAAGCCAAAGGAAAGTGAGCTATACCAAACCATGACTGCAGTTGAATAGTCTTCTCATGATGTCTATTCTGTCACCTCATCTACTCCAGTTATGGATTGGTAAAGGAAACTCCCTTTCTGACTTCAGTAAGAACTTTACAGGTGCCCATCCTAATCCTAAATGGAGATATCAGCTAGTTAACTGTGGGAAAATTAAGATCTCTGATGACTAAAGTAAAGTTCCAATTCTATTGCCAGTCCATCAATCCAAAATTTGAGCCTGTCATTATCCTTCTTTTCTGCCTCTAGTAGTCAGTATATTAGGACTTACCTATGTTCAGTCGAGTAAAGTAAAATGAAAATAATTCAAACTTAAACTCAGACTGCATCTGCATTGCTTCATTCAGTGCCAGAAGTCTTAATAACATATCATTTGATCATGAGGTTCTCCCACAACCTGAACAAATCTATGTATCTTCTGTAACCGAGACTTGGTTTCCTTGTAGAATACTCTATACTTGGGTCTTGGGTCTACCATGAATTAATTCCTGAGGAAAACTGAAATACTTTTTCCATATTTGCCAAGAAACCATATTATCTCTAAACAGATTCACATAGACCCACAAACTGAGCTCACTGAATGCTAGTATATCCTGGACAAGAACAATATATTGGTTTATAGATGTTTGCAGGACACCTTCCATGCCCCTGATAACCATCTAAAATTCCTATATGTAGTCAAAGAACTACTTATAATGGGCAGTTTCAACTATCCATCAATAAACTGCAGAAGCTGAGTATGCTCAGAGATTCCTGGGCTTAATAAAATGAAATTTCATACATTTGGAAAGCTAGATAACTAGAGGACAGAATATTCTAATACTTGTCCTGGACAACATAACCCCCTCATGTGCCACTCCTTTAGTATCTGCATCCCTGGCTAAATCTGACTACAAACTTGTGACTGTGCCAAATACTCCTACAATCAAGATTTCTGAATTTAAGGATTTCAAACAGACACATTCTATTATGAGCTCTTGACATTTACTAATAATATCACCAGTCTTGATTTGGTCTCAGCTGCTACCTAACACAACAAAGTTCTATTCCCACCTCTAAGTAAGTGTTTAGATCTGGCCATTAATATTACAACCAAATGTATTGAGGAATTTGGAACCAATCACCTTAGTGGACCGCCACTATAAATATATTCTGTGACAAGAGAAAAAAATGTCTTTTTTTTTTATCAAAAATCTTTTTATTGATATTTTTCCAATACAAAACAGTAAACATCATGACAAGACATCAAAACAATAAAAAGAACAAATTGACAACAATATAGAGCTTGTATTTAAAATAAAAAGATAATACTTGGAACTTATACATCATATACAAAAGAAGTCACCAGAAGGAACTTTAATAACCTTGAGCTTTTTTTGAGAACTAAGAAAGACTTATACATCTAATGAAAGATAAGTAATGGGAGGAGCACATCAGAGTGTAGTTTGTAGAGTATATATATATATATATATATATATATATATATATATATATATATATATATATATGTATATGAGATCTTTGTTACAATCTAGTAATATGTAAGAATATTTATATCTTGTGACAGTGAGAGACATGGTCAGGCTCATTTACATCAGGATAGTGACAAGAGTAAGTGGGGGAGTTTAAAGTAGTAACATGCATTATTTCTTAAGGATTACATCTAGTAAGAGTCCCCAGTATTTATGATAGTATTGTTTTTGGTTTGTATTAATGTAAGCTAATTTATGGGAGGAGATATACTTTATAGCTAAGGAACAAAAAATCATTCCATGAAATTGAGGATTGATCCGCCCATTTTTTTAGTAATAAAAAATTTAATAAGGGCACAGGTAGAAATAAGAATATGATTTATGATTTTGGGATATTTGGTTGTGATAATATGTAATATAGCTGTTTCCCATGAAAAGGTGGATTCTTCATAACCCATCTTCTCTAACCTTGCTCTTAAAAAATGCCATAAATTATGAACTTTTTTACAACCCCAAAAAACATGTAGGTATCTGCCATTTGGTTTGGGCAATATGGACATTGTGCTGAATATTTAGGATTGAACTTGTTAAGAGTTGATGGCATGTAATAAGTGTTGTTATTAACCATGATTTTAGTGTATAGTAGATGCTTAAAGGGAATAAGCTTAATGCTATTTTGTATGGCCAATTTTTTATTTTCCTCTGAGGATATCTGGCTTTTACTTTGTCAATAATTTGAAAATAAAAGTGAGTTCTGAGATTTTATGCTTGTTATTAATTTATAAGTCTTAGAGATCATTTTGTCTTTAGATGCAAGGTTTTTAAGTATTAGAGTAGTTTGATTGATTTCCTGGTGGTCAGTTTTGGCTAAAGGTAATTTGATTTTAATTAAATAAAGGATTTGCCTAAAGATAGTGGCGTAATTCTTAGGGAGTCCAAACTGCTCCGTTAGTTGTTTTATATTTTTTCCTGCCATTCATACAAATCCCACACTGTGAAGTCCTTTATAAGAGGGAATTTAGTTAGATTTATTGCTTGATTATTAATTGATAAGTTAGGGTTTAAGTGAATTGATTGTATAAGGGGAAAAACATTAAGGAGTTGTACAGATTTTAATAAATTTTGGATAGCTGAGATCATATGTTTAAACAGTGGGTAAAGATTGCTAATATAATAGTCTTTTTGATTTAGGTTCAAAAAGGGGAGGGATTTGGGATTAATATCAAGGGATTTAAGTTGGTTATACCATAGTTTAATCCATAGGGGTGTCCAATAATTTGATTTAGGATCATAGTTTATTATTTGGATCAGCCTATGAAAGGTGGATATGTTATAATAAAGCTTAAAGTCTGGTAGTCCCAGGTCTCCTTTATCTTTTGCTAAGGAAAGATTACCATATTTAATTCTAACCAATTCAGGATGCCATAGAAATTTAGATATGGCTTTCTCTATGTTTTGAAGAATTTTTGCAGAATAATAGAGAAGGTAGCATATATCTGAAAAATAATTCTCGGTAAGATATTCATTTTGACAACACTAGCTCTTGATAGTAGGGACATGTTGATGTTTCTCCATCTACTCATATCATTTTCAATTTTTGTCCATTTATGAAATAGGTTAACAATCTCATTAAAGTTAGGGGTGAAGTTTATACCTAAATATTTTATTTGGTATTTGGATTTGATCTCACTATCAAGAAAGTATAATTCCCTATGACCTAAGAGATTTATAGGGAAGATATAAGATTTACTCTGATTTAATTTGTAATTGGATATAACAGAGTATAGATCTACAGCATTAAGTAGTTTTGACAGATCAGTATTTGGAAGTTCAAAAAAATAAATTTAAGTCATCCACAAAAGCAGAATATAAAAACTTTATATTTGATATTTTAGGAATGTGATGATAGTTTTTTTGAAATATATAAAGGAGTAGAGGTTCTAAATATTGATTGAAAATGTAAGGTGATAGTGGGCAGCCTTGCCTTGTACCATTGGTGATAGGGATAGGATTAGAGAGGAACTTGTTAATTTGAATAGACGTACAGGCTTTTTGGTAAAGTACTTTAATTATTTCTATGAATTCTAGTGGGATACCAAAAGAGGGTAGGGCATTAAACAAGTTAAAAAATATTTTAGGTTAACCTTGTATTCAGTATTCCATTTAATAACATTTTAGAATGTAATGCATTTATTGTACTTGATTTAAAATGACTAAATAATTTGTTGCATTTTTTATGAATGTATTTTTAAAGATTTATTTGGTTACTATGAATGAAGTATAATTGTCAATTATTCAATTTTACAATTAGTGATTAGGGTTGATTGTTAACTATATATAGCTGGGTTAGGGTGCTTGATATTGTTCTGATGAAGTCACATGTAATTCAGGGGAAGAAAGCGCTGAACGTGGATTTTTGTCAAATAAAGCTGAGTGTTATTCCAAACTGTGGTTGCTTTGGTTATACAGTTTTTGGAATTTGGTCAATGTCTATACATATCAAGTATCCTAATGATAGTATCTAATAGGAGGTTGTTATCACATGTATGTCTATTATGCTTAAAGCCCATTTGTTCATGCAAAATAATAGAGGGAAGTATGGTTTTCAGTCAATTAGCTATAACGTGAACTAGAATCTTAAGATCATTATTAATAAGGGATATAGGTCTATAATTGGCAGGGTCTAATGAGTCAGAGTTTGGTTTCAGGATTAAAATGGTTTTCAAGTTGTTAATATATCTGTTCGTTATACCATATTGAATTATGTAATTAAATATCTTTAGTAAAATTTTAGCGACTGGTTCAGAAATTTTTTTGTAGAATTAAGCTGTGCATCCATCAGGGGCAGGGGATTTACCTGGTTTGAGTTTATTAATTGCTATTTTGATTTCTTCCAGGTGTAGAGGTGATTTCAGAAAGTTCTTTTGATTATCAACAATCTGTGGAAATTTTAGATTATGCATAAACTCTACCAGCTTGTTTGTAGGGTGGGAGTTGGGTAAATTGTAAACATTTTTATAAATATCTTCAAAAGTATTAATAATATCCTGGTCTTTATATTTTGCTACACCTTTGTATATAATTTATTTGATCCTAGTAGGGCTATTTTTAGTATTAATTAGACTAGACAGAGTTCTTGAGGGAATTTGTGCCCATTCTGAGTATCGATATAATGATGTCATCTCCATAAATTAGATATTTTCTAGGTATAGCTTGTGCAGTTGCTTTTGGAGGTCAGTTAATGTATCTTCTAGCTCAGTTGAGTATTTATATTGAAGTTTTAGTTCTATGTCTCTGATTTGGTTTTCTAGTTTGAGTTTAAGGTTATTTTGTTTTTTCTTATACCATGAGGATTTTTGAATAATAAGACCTCTTATAACCACTTTAGCAGCCGCCCATTGCACATCATAAGGGATTAGACTAGAGGTAAAATCAGTGTGAGAAAAAAACATTTCTAAAATCCTATAACAAAAACTAACCCCTTCCCATTAAAGACAGTGTCAAAAAAGATTAGCAAGGAGCTCAAAGCTACCTAATGGAAGATCAAAGCCAAGCATAAACTGGAAGAAGAATCTAAAGCCAAGGATAATTAGAAATAATTCTTTAGGTACATCAACAAATTAAAAAATAGCATCCAGAACTGTAGTGCCCAAAATCCTAAATGTTTCACCCACTCTGACCTGAAAGACATAACTGATATACTACTAAGAAAATTCAGTGCCTATTTTAACCTGGAGACATTTAGCAAAACTAAGAAAATTCTTAAATCTGTTACATTCCTTAAGATCTTAAAGAAACATGTCCTATTCATGCTCTACAAAACAAAATTATTACTTTCAAGTTTCCAGATAATTTATCCAGATGCCTAATAAGTAGCACCATACATGCACTTATAGAAATCTTCCAGAATTTGCTTAACTGAATTTTAGCCACAGGGTGTGCTTCAAAAGTATGAAAACTTGCTGTTGTGATGCCCATTCACATGGGTGGCCTGACCATAGAACTTTGGAACTACATGCAAATTAGCCTGACTGGACAAATTTGCAAGGCTTTGGAATGCATCATATCAGCTGCATAGATTATGGTATCAAAAATGTCATTCAGCCAGGACACCCCCAGCAGTTTGGTTTCAAACTTGATTATGTCTCTCCACAGCTGATCTGGATCTGGCAATGACATTTAATACCATCCTCTCATGATGGTATTATAAATAACTTAACAGCCCTAAATGTAGATCATTATGTTAAGCTGGATGGCAAACTGTCTGAAGGATACACCTCACATGCTCTAGGTGACACGAATGTCCTCAGAAAATAAAATGGTAAAGACTGGTATGCCTCAGAACTCAGTGCTGAGACCCATAGTTTATGACATATATTCTTTTCCAGCCTCCAGACCGTAATCCTAGTCCTGTGGCTATCTAAGTTTGCTGATAACTGAAGCTTGGTATTATTATTAAATGATCATCTGATAGCAAATCATTACAGCAAGAGCTAGCCTTCACTAACTTATGGTGTTCATAAAAACTGTAAAAATAAAATGCAAAAGAGTGCACTACTGTCACAGCTAGTTAATAAGTGTTCCTTGACTTACAGTATAACCAGAACCACACTCCAAACTGACATAGACGTCATGGATGTTGGTACCTGGTTGGTAGCTCCCTCCATATAGCAGCACTAGTCAGAACATCCTTCTATTAGCATAACTCATATCTAAAAGCATATCATCCAGGATAAAATATGTTATCATCCCTCTGTATGCCACTCTGTTTAGGCCAGATGTAGAGTACAATACCCCCTTCTGAATGTTATCCAGACACATCGGGGAATTTAATTAAGCCCAAGAGGATCCTATCTAAAAGGATTACTGGCCTAAAGACCCTAGTGTACCAAGTATGTGGAGATCTATGCCTTGCATTCGGTGTCATTAGGGAACCCATCCTCCTAATCTATTGCATTTCTGTCAGACCAACAAGTTCATAAATACGTGAGGTTGAGGATAAACGTATTACTGAACATCTACCCTATCATCAAAATAAAATTCTCCTGCACGTTAAGCACACACCCTTGTATTCTTTAAATCCAACCTTGCTATCCAGACAGATATCAACAAATTCATCCCTAGACTAACCAGCTTTCTCCTCCAGAGATGGGGAGTACAGCATGAGGGTGGGCATTGGCAAGGTACAAATGGTCTAGATTTACTTGTCTTCTAATTTCTTTGCTCTATGAGCCTATGAATCACCTGAACCATGTTCATCTAGCCTGGTTACCACCCTTCATTGCTCTTCTATACTGCATTTACTCAGTGATGGGAAATGCACGGATTCTGAATTATGTGCCAACATCATTGTAAGGACTACGCGATGAAGTGGTATGTAGAATAAAGGGAGCTGTCATTGTCCTTCATTGCTATTTATTGAATGTCACTGACAATAAGGAATGTGGCTTTACTATCTTTTTATGGATAATTTATTTAGTTTTTGTTTACAGCATTCACACATGAATTCTGGTTGACGTTTTCATTCCTCTACAAACATGTAAAAACATGGCAACAGTAGTGGAAGGGAGATCCTAAATGGAAGGTGCACATTGGGATAGAACAGAATAGAACAGAACAGAATAGAATAGAATGGTGGCTTAGGACTGCGAGCTGTTGCTTAACAGTACATATGTCTGTCATCTAAGCCTCACTTCCAGTAACTCTCTTTATGGAGTTTGCATAGTGTCCCTCATGACTGCTTTTATATTTTGACATATGTGATATTGAGGTTGGCTAACTCTATTTTCACTGTAGCCCAGGTGGCAAAGAACAAAAGTGTTAGTTATCACATTTGTGTTCAAAATATTACTACATGCAATTAAATCGGAACAATTTGGATGAATGCATAAACTGTACCCTTTATAATGAGATACCAAAAAAATCATAGTTGCAAGGACCAAGACTTAAAACTCAAATTTATTGAAAATGGTTAAGCTCTTTCATTCCAAACAATTCTGGAAATTCATCAGAATAATAACAGATAATAATAATAGATAAATATAATGACTATGAAACAGAGAAACTGTCTAATGAGTTAGCTGGACTTAATACTTCTTTGCACAATAATTTTTTGACCTGTACATTGTGGAATATAATCATATTTCTCAAAAGGTAGACCAAATATGTGATAATATTTTTAAATAAAACTTGAAAAGTTTCAACATGGTTTATGTAATTATAAATCTCATAAGGTTTACATGGACCCTCCAGGTTGCCATGGAAAAGTAGGTGGAGTTTTGAATTCTAATCCAATCAATGAAGGTAGTTCCATGACATCAGCATAGCCGTTAAATTCACCAAGAAACTGACCAGCCCTTTTAGAGAATGATTATGTATGGAGGTTGGAGAGGTTACAAAACAGGGGGAAGTGATCAATTATTCAGTGAGGGCAAACAAATGGAGTTCCCAACAAGAGGGGGCCAGACTGAAACAATACTCACACAGGAACAAGAACTGGAAATATTAGAGGGCAATGATGAACATTGTTTGGAACATTATATACTGAAGGTACTGTAAAATGTGTTTATAACTATGCCAAGGATTTTACATTATATAACTTTTCATCTAAGGAACTAAGGGTGGAACATGCTAATGTGTTATCTAAAGGTTTATCCTTTGTTCCAACGAGAAGAGCAAATATTGCTAACAGTTTAATAGATTTGAAACTCTACACACATAAGTAACATTTGGCGTTTTTGTTTAGGAATAATATAAATGTGGTTAATGATTAATTATGTAGGCCTAGCATGTTTAACTCCCCAATAAACAACTTGGATTCTTTGTATGAAAGGATGTGTGAGGTAGATTTTAGAAATGTTTTAAATAATCAGCCTGAGTGCAAAATTTCTAATTTGACAATTGATAAAAAAAATATATTTGATGAAATATATATGATAATACTTTGCAAATAATGAAACCGGATTGGGGGTTGATTGGCTGTAATGGATAGCATTGAAATCCATAGTAGAATGAATGTTTTGCTAGCAGATGATAGCTAAAATACACTGAACCCACAGACATTGCCAACATCCTAGCTGACAGGTTCAGCGCAAACTCCCCCCCCCCCTCCGCACCAAAAGGGCAAATATCTATCCCAGCAGAGTGCTGCCCCCCTGACATCTCAGATGCTCAGGTAAGAGCCGCCCTCTCCAAAGCAAAAAACACAGCATCAATGGGACCAGATGGTGTCCCGGGCTGCGCCCTACATGAACTCCAAGAAGAGCTAAACCCAAACATAAAACTACTGTTCAGTCTCAGCCTTACTACAGGATATGTACCCAAAGAGTGGCATACAGCAACAGTGGTCCCTCTCCACAAAGGTGGTGCCTCAACAGATCCTGGAAACTATCACCCCATAAGTCTGACTAGCTTGGTCTGCAAAGCTATGGAAAGGATCATCATGGACCTCATAAATAAAGATATTGGGGACCTACAGACACTGGATCCTACCCAGTTCGGCTTTGTTAAGGGAAGATCCTGCCTCTTAAACCTGGTCAATTTCTTTGAAACAGTCACCAAGGCCATTGACGAGGGGAAAGTGGTCCACACAGCCTACCTGGACCTCGCAAAAGCCTTCGATACAATACCCCACTCGGGCATTATAGATAAGCTCACCAGCTTAAATATAAACCCCTATGTCACTAAATGGGTTGCAAACTGGCTCAAGGACAGAACCCACATGGTTAGAATTGCTGGAGCCATGTCAGACTCCAGACCAGTTACAAGTGGCATCCCACAAGGCTCACTCAGTCCTGGGACCTCTCTTGTTCGGTATATATTTCTCGGAGGTACAGGCCAACACGGAAGGAGTGTGGCTGACCACGTTCGCAGATGACTGCAAACTAGGTGCCATAATCGACGCTCCAGCTGATACAAACATCCTACAAAAGGGCCTCATAGAAACAGACAACTGGTGCCAGAGCCATGGCCTCAAGCTAAATGTCAAAAAGTGTATAGTGATCCCCTTTGGCAAAAACAAAGTGCCCACAAATTACCACATAGGTGGTAATCCATTAAGTACGGAAGAAGTAATTAGGAACCTGGGGACCCAAGTTGATAGCAATCTCTCATTTGAAAATCACGTGGCCAAAGTGGTTAGAAAAACATTTTATATAGCCCACCTAATCATGAAGGGATTCACATCTCGATCAGGGGAGGTCATCGTGCCTCTTTACTCATCCCTCATTAGGCCTATAATTGAGTACAATGCCCCTTTTGGGATGTACCTTACCAGACACCTGCAGCAACTGGAAAGACCCCAAAAGTACCTCACCAAGAGGATCAAAGGGCTCAAACAGATGCCATATGCTGCCCGGTTAAAGAAACTCCAGCTCTACTCAGTGGCATACCGCCTGCTCAGAGGTGATCTGTGCTTGACATATAAAGCCATGTCCAACTCGGAATTAATGGACATGCTGCACCTCAGAAAATCCAAATCCCATCGAGCTACGCACTTGAGAGACTTGAACCTCAGCACTGAAATAAATAGTACATGCTGGAGGGACAGATTCATAACCCAGAGGCTCCCTTCACTCTGGAATAAAATCCTAGTCCAGGTTAGGCAGAGACCCTCATTGACTCTCTTCAAGAGGAATCTTGATGAGTGGATGGGAGATCGTAGGTTTACCCCGGGTATCACTTCTGTGTCACTGTTAGACCAAGGCACAGTATACTAACCTTGAAAAAGGGCATAGCAAAATTCATTTAAAATGGGTGGTGAAAGCCAAACACACTCTGGCTAGGCTTATAAATGCCCTAGGGCAGATAGCCTAGTATGAACCTATGAACCTATACAGAAATTTCTAGAAACAAAATTAATATAAATTTTAGGACGATTGACCTTGAGTTAAATGATTTGTTTTTGCTTGGGCAAATTAGTGAAAATGAATTTAAATATGTATGATTAATGATAAACCTGTCGTAACCAGTATTCTTTGAATCCCCAAGTTACATAAAGATTTAAATAACTCTCCATTAAGATCAATCATTGATGCCACAAGAAGTAAAATGTATTTTATAGCTAAATGTTTGGACAAATTGTTAAAAAGTAGTGTTAGTAAGTTGATTTAGATTTGCAAAGATTCTTGGGAATTATTGCAAAATATTGGTAGGTTAGCCTATAGGGAGAAATATATCTTTGTTACTATTGATGTACAAAATTTGTATTCTGTTATCCCTCATGACATAGGTTTACTATGGTTGTAGGATGAATTATATAATATTGGGGTACTGGATAAGGATAAAATATTAGTAGTTTTGACTTTAATGGAGATAGACTTGAAACACAATTTTATGTATTTTGAAGGTCAGTACTGTCAACAAAATACTGGTGTGGCAATAAGGGCAGCATGTGGCCCCACTTTTGCTAATTTAGTCATGGCAAATTGGGAGGAGAAATATGCATTTAGTAGTATTTATAAAAATATCTGGGTATATTGTATCTGCTTCCTGGATGACATATTTTTGGTATAGAAAGAATCCATGGAAAGATTAATGGAGATTATTGAATATATTAATTTGACAGTATCATTTTTAAAATTGACATTTACTTGTTCAGAAAGCATTGTATACTTGGATGTTGAGCTTACAAAAGATTATGAAAGAATGAAATATGTTTCTAACATTTATAGGAAGGCTACTTTCTCAAATACTTATTTGTATTTTTCTAGTTGGCACATTATCCACCAGATGAAAGTGGTGGTGAAAGGTCAGCTGATTAGATTGGCCAGAATGATATCTGAAATGGGCAAATTCATAGAAGAATGTGATAATTTAGTAGGATTATTTAGGCAAAGGCATAGCCCAAAGAGACAGTTCATTTCAAGGATCAAGGAAGAAGTAATCAGGAAACAAATAAATCAGGATTGTTTACCTTAACTGGCCAATTCTAACAATGAAATGGTGCCTTATAACAATAACATTCAATCACATTTTGGTATCACTACATTTAATTTGGATAGTAAAGGACTAGTAAAAAGTATTAAAAAAATTGGGATTTTTTAAGATGGATGTATCAGCTATTGAAGTGGTGGGAATACAGCCTTGTATAGTATACAAAAAGGATAAACCTTTTAAGCAGTTATTAAAATCAAATAGGGACAAGGATTCAAGAATTTCTCATGGATTAATAGGTGGTTTTAAGAAAATGGGTATGTTTAAATGTGGAAAAATGTGCTCAATGTCCCTATATCAATAAACTGGAACATTTTATTATTAAAGGTATTAGTTACCCTGTAAGGGGATGTTGTTCTTGTGAATCTAAACAAGTGGTTCATGTAGCATTATGTGAAGTTTGTCCTGTGTTTTATATAGGAAAAACATATATGACCATTTGCAGGACATGAAGAAAAACAGAACCACAAATGTATTAAGTAAACATATCCAGGGTAACATAACCGCAGTTTTACGTTTACTGTAGTTGAACAAGTAAATCAGGATGTTAGAGGTGGATTCATTGAAGAACAGTATGACAATTACAGTGCAATGCTTTAAGTCACCCAGGACTCAATGAATCATGCTCAATAACATCTATTTTAAAAATTAAACATTACTATGTTTAAGATATTTAATTATATGAACACGTATATATTTCTATACATGCATTTATTACATAATTTAGCAAGTTTTCCAAAGTTATTTTAACATTGCAATGGGTCATAGCTATCATCATGTTTTTAAACTTGAAATCGATATAATTATTTACTGAATTACTTAATAGGTTGATTAATAACATGACTTTTTTTAGGTATTTAATGGTAATAAGGATGCTAATATTTTGTTTTGATGAAGTTCCAGGATTGTTTAGAATGAAAGGGCTTAACGTTCTTCAATAAATTTGAGTTATGTCTTGGTCCTTGTGAGTACGGGTGTCTTTTTGGTTATAAGGTTTAAATTTTGGGAGTTTCACAATAAGTGATTTATAAAGAGATAGCTTTACCATGAATACATATGGTTGTCTATGTGGGTATTCTTTTCTCAGGAGTTTTATTTCTTCTCACCTCTTAAAAGTGTGTTGGTTTAGAGAGAAATTGCAAATATTCATTCATATTACTACTATATATCATCAAAGGCAATGTATGTGGACCTATGTCTTAAGTGCTAATCTTATAAAAGTCTTTAAAATAAAAAAAATGTGACCAAAATGCTTTCAGTATTACTTTCATTAAAATATTAAGGAGACAAAATAATAATTCAGGTAAGGAAAGACTTTACCCGATGAGCTTAATTTCTAGCACCTAGTAACTCCTGGAGCAGATTTGTCTCCTTCTTATATGAGTGGCTGTGTGGCTCATCTTGAACATTTGCTAACATAGTTGATTTTCATTTCTTTGCTTTATTTAAATAGAGTAAAGAAGATTAGTTAAATGTCAAGCACCCCACAAAAAGGAATTCATTTTGTGGCACATATAGGTTCATAGGTGTTTACTAGGCTGATAACCACAAGGGCCTTTTTAAGCCTAGCCATGCATTGCAAATCTCAGGCAAGTTCTCTGATACCCTTGATAAGTATAAACACGGGCCTGGGAGATGAACCATTTATAGATTACCTGAGTCCATTAGAGACATAGGTGCCAAACCAGGGATGAATTTTCAGATTCCCATCCAATTGTCCAAGTTGCACTTGAATTGGGTTAGGGTGGAACTCTGCTTCACATGGATGGGGAGCCTGTTCCATAGAAGGGGTAGTCTCTTGGATACATACCTATCTGTCCAGCAGGTCCTATTTATATCACAGGCAAAGTTTATGTCTTTAGAATGGATAATTCTGATGCTGTTGGTTTTGTGGATATGCAGGAGGTCCATTAGAGTGGGGTCTGACAATGCCCTGTATGCCGCATAGATCTCTCCTCAAAAGCCTGTAAGAGACAGAATGCAGGGATAGGGCCTTGATGTGGTCTGCATATGGCATTTTACTTATGCCCTGTATTCTTTTAGTCAGGAACCTCTGTGGACATTCCAATTGTTGGATATGCCTGGTTAGATACATACCAAAGAGGGCACTGTACTCAATGATAAGTCTAATGAATGCAGAATACAGTAGAACAATGACTTCCTTGGACTTAGATGCCATACCCTTGTTTATAAGTTGGGCAACATAGAATGATTTCCTCACCACTGTAGACATGTGATGGTCAAAGACTAGATTACTATCTATGTGTGTCCTTAAGTTCCTGACTACTGGGTCATCTCTAAGGGGGTGCTGTCAATATGATAGTTGCCAGGGATGGATGACTTCTCAAAGGATACTATTATGCATTTCTTGACATTTAGTTTTACTGCATGGCTCTGATACCAGTTGTTTGTCTCTGTCAGCCACTACTGGAGAATATTTGTGTCAGTGTGAGATTCAATGACAGCTTCTAATTTGCAATCCTCTGCAAATTTAGTCAGCCAGGGACCACTGACATTGACCTTGACCTCTGAGTAGTAAATGCCAAAAAGGAGCGGTCCAAGGACTGATCCCTGAGGGACTCGACTTGTGACTGGCCTGTTTGTAGAGGTGGACTCCCCAGTTCTAGCTTCCTGGGTCCTATCTGTGAGTCAGTTGTCTATCCACCAGGTGACATACAGGTTTGTACCTAACCTCTTGAGTTTGTCAACAATGCCTGAGTGGGGTATTGTGTCAAATGCCTTGGCCAGGTCAAAGTAGGCAGTGTGAACAATTTTGCCTTCATCCATTGCTTTGGTGACCTTCACAAACATGTCCACCAGGGTGAGTAGGCATGATCTGCCCTTGATGAAACCAAACTGGGTTGGGTCCAGTGACTGGAGGTTTACTACATCTCTATTTATCATCTCCATGATAATTCTTTCCATGACTTTACATATAAGACTAGTGAGACTTAAGGGTCTTTAGTTTCCAGGGTCTGTAGATGGCCCACCATTGTGCAGAGGGGTGACTGTTGCCTTTCTCCATTCATGAGGCACAAATTCTGTTTGTTAAATAGTAATTCCAGAGGTCCTGATAGGTCATGTTCCATGCTATATAAAATGCATCCTGGGATATTGTCTGGGCCCATTGATGCAGTGTTCTTGGTCTTAGAGGGAGCATTAAGGACCTGTCCCCTAGTGATAGTACGGGGAGTTATGTTTGATGATATTTCCTGAAGGAATGTTGCGGGGAAGAGAGGGGTAAAGCTGGAGCTGAATTTATCAGCCTGGAGGTTTGCTATATCTTCTGGCTCAGTATAGATGGTTCCATTCACAATGAACTCTGCACACAATTATGTATTGCCTTTGAGGTTCCAGACATAGGTAAAGAATGCTTTGTGGTTGTCCTTGGCCTGGGAGGCCAACCTTATCTCAAATTTGGCTTTGGTAGACTTTATTTGTCCTCTGAGTTGTTTGTTTAGTTTGAGAGTGCTTTTATCCTGCTGGGTACTGCACCTCCTAAGTTTTGCCATGATTTTCTTCCTCCTGTTATACAGCCTATTGATTTTCTGATTCAACCAAGGTGCTTGTTTTTTGACTTAGTTCTGTACTTCTTCCTGGTGGGTACAGCTGCCTCTATATAGCTATTAACATGCTTATATAGGGTTTCTGTGAACAGTTCTGCATAGGCAGCAGAGTTCTCAGGGTTTATGAGGGCTTGAAATGTTGCCATGTTCTCACTTACTAGCAGGAGGTTAGCTTAGAATAGTTCCTGAATATTTCAGGTTTAGCTGGGGGTCCAGGTTTTATTTTCACTTCAAAGGAGACCATTTTGTGGTCTGACCTTACCAAGGAAGGCATGACAAGGGTCTATATTAGAAGCTCGAAGGTGTACTTACCAGAATATGGAAACGCCAACATGTCTTCATCGAACCGCGAAATCATCAGTCATCCTGGAGCGCAAAATCTGAAATGTCGAATCATCATGGTTGCGGTATAGCTCCGTAAGGTAAGTGTGCGATAGTTACGGAACTTAGGGTTAGGGTGAGGGTTATGGTAAGTGCATAGTTGGTAATGTATGTGAGATTTAGTGTAGGGTTAGAAGTTGGGTTTTGTTAAGTGTATGTGTGTGGATTATTTAGTTTGTTTGGGTATAGCTTCTTAAGGTAAGTGTGCAATAGTTACGGACCTTAGGGTTAGGGTGCGGGTTAAAGTAAGTGCATACATGGTGTTATATGCAAGATTTAGTGTCGAGTTAGAAGTAGGGTTTAGTTTAGGGTTAGAAGTAGGGTTTTGGTTAGTGTATGTATGTGGTTTATTTAGTTTGTTTGGGTAGGTAGTATGTAGCGGGCGGTGGGGTGGCACAACTATGACGGTTCGAGTTTTTGAATTTCACAGTTTAGGGCATTTGGTGTATTCGCAGTTCGCGGAATATGTGTTTGGGTAAGTACACCTTAGTGCTTTTAATATAGACCCCATTATAATAAGGGGTGTGCAGCAGTCTCCCATATTAGTGTGGTCCAGATCCAGTATGGTTGCACCCCTGGTTGGTGTATTGACTATCTGGTCCACGGAGTTTGTGTTTACAAAATCCAGGAATCTCTGTGCATGTGCATTTGCTGTCATATAGGATTCCCAGTTAACAGTGGGTAATTAAAGTCACCCATGAATATGGTATTGGTTTGGATGGTTAGTGTTTCTAATAACTTTAAATGCATGGTATGGGTTTCTTGCGTCATAGAACGGGACCTATAATTTGCAAAGTAGTAGTATTAGATTTTGCTTATGGTGATTTAAACAAGCTCAAGTGCATTGTCCTGTTTGACCAGCCTTAACATATATTTATTTTTGATGCAAATAGAGACACCTCCTCCTTTAGTCTCTGCCTGTGAAGTAGCTGGCCTAAATGTGTGGAAGGCATTATAACCTTGCACTGTCGGTGTGCTCTCTGTGGCTTTAAACCATGTCTCAGTGAGCACACAGATGTCAGCATTCTTTAGAGTAAAGACAGCTTCTAGGGAGTTGAGTTTTTAGTTTAGACTCCTAGCACTGAGCAGTAATACTTTTAGATTTTCTTGGTTTTAATTTGCTATTTCGAAAGTACTTTCAGTTTGGCATTGCCTAAAAAAGGCACTATGGCAGAAAACAATGTTTTAGCTAATATTCGAAAGCCAAGAGAGGAGAGATGCAGATCATCCATGGCAAAGTAGTGTGGTTTGTTGATCATCTCCTTCCATGCTGACAAATATTGCACCCCCTTAGAATGACACCAGAAACTAAGCCAATTATTAAAGTCAATCATATTTTGTTCATATTGTGGCATCATCCTTGGAGAAGGTAAAATGTTGCTTAATGCTAGGCTCATACCAGCCTGAGACACATATTCCGAGAGCTCCATGATGTCTTTCTTCATATAGTCTAGGGAGGTACATCTCAGGTCATTTACTCCCACATGGACTATGACTAAGTCATATTGGTAAATGTGGTCCAATGATCTGAGTATATGTGTAATGTGGCAGATCCTAGTCCCTGATAAGCTGCTTTCTCCTTACTCAGCTTGGTGATAGGGATATCAGTATGTTTCACGATGGAGTCTCCAATGACAAGAATGTTGGATTGTGTGGTTGGAATTGTATGTGATGGGTGGAGCATGTGTACTACTCACAACCTTATTGATATTAGGAGAACTTTTATGTGACAGCTTTGCCTCCTGTGACATTTTGTAAATACATCTCTCTCACTTCACTCAATGGGTTGCCAACTGACTTACTGACAGAACCCAGACTGTAAAAGTAGCCGACTTCTAATCCAGCTCCAGACAAGTGACAAGTGGAGTACCTCAGGGTTCAGTCCTGGGACAGCTCTTGTTTGGCATCTACTTCTCTGAAGTACAGGCCAACACTAAGGGACTCTAGCTAACAAAGTTTGCAGATGACTGAAAACTGGGAGCCATTATTGAATCCCCAAATGATGTGGATACTCTACAACAGGGCCTTACAGAAACAAATGCTTGGTGCCAGAGCCATGGGCTCAAGCTCAATGTCAAGAAATGTATAATTATCCCCTTTGGGAAAAAACATGTACCCATGAATTACCACATAGGTGGCAATACATTAAACACCGAAAGTGTGATAAGAGACTTAGGGGCACAGGTGGACAGTGGTCTAACGTTCGATAACCACATCGCCACAACAGTCAGGAAATCCTTCTATGTGGCACATCTCATCACTAAGGGCTTTTCATCCAGAAAAAAGGAGGTCGTTGTCCCACTGTACTCATCCCTCATTAGACCCATTATAGAATATAATGCCCATTTGGTATGTGCCTCTCAAGTCATCTGCAACAACTGGAAAGGCCACATAAATACCTCCCTAAAAGAATCACAGACCTAAAGCAGATGCGCTACGCTGACCACCTTAAAAAAACTCCAGCTATACTCTGTCACATGTCGTCTACTCAGAGGTGATCTCTGCTTAGCATGCAAGGCCATGTCAAACCCAGAGCTGTTGGACATGCTACACTTAAAGAAATCCCAATCTCTCAGAGCCACATGCTCCAGGGATCTAAACCTTGTCATCACAATAAACAAAACATGCTGGAGGAATAGGTTTCTGACTCAGAGACCCCCCTGACTCTGGAATTGACTGCCCATACATGTCAAGCAGAGAACTTCTTTGGCCCTCTTCAAAAGGAACCTTGACAATTGGATGGAAGAAAGGAAATTCACCCTGGGGATTACGTCAGTCACCCTGCTAGACAGGGGACCAGGGAAGTAAATAGTGTGGGAAGAAATAGCCAGGGAATTGTTATGGCTAGGCTTGTATAGGCCCTAGGGCCGATAGCCTACTACCAATCTATGAACCTATGAACATACCATATCAGTTTGTTTGAGAATTAACTGGTTGTCAGTAAACGTGAGGCAATTTCTACATTGCCTCAGGATACCCATATCCACCAAGCCGGTAATGGAGACAGTAGGAAAGTTCATATCCATGGCAACAGACCCTTTTTTATTGATTAGACAGTTGGAGTGAGAATTTCAATCATCGTCAGGAATATCTGGTTTGCAACTACATGGACAGTGCTTGTCAATGCAAATGACTTGTCCTGTGTGCAAACTAGGTATTGGAGAAATTTCAATTGTATTTTTACAGGAAAATGTCACTCAAGGTGTCTGAGTCTGTACAGAGCACTGCCCAACACTTGAGGGAAAACTAATACTTAGACCCTGACAATTTAAGGGTAAAGTATTTAGGCAGATATTTAGGCAGATATTCTGCTGAAGTTAGAAACAAATCAAGAAGTATTTACTGAAAGCAAACAATTAGCTTGTCAAGAATGATGAAAAGAGGGGAGTTGCATGAATGGCTACTCCCTGTCTACTACTAATGCTGGTCTCACCACAGCTTCACTCTGTTGGGATACAATGCTCCTTAGCTTCTTCTCTCACCAGAAGCCAAATGTTAGCACCACTCCCAAGAAGAGAAGCAGACCACAGCCTGCTTGGCCACAGCCTGTTTGTTGATCCACAGTCTTGTCCCAGATGATGCAAGGGTCTGTAGGCTTGTAGTTTTTTTCTGGTAAATGCCTTGAACAGCAACCAGACCAGTCAGGAACATTAAGCACAGACACTCACTCTCCAACCAGAAACAGTCAGGAATCAATGCACTCTGCTCCTTCTCTCACCAGGACCAGAATATAAATTGACTTCTTGTGAAAAAACTCCTACTACAAATTAAGGCCAGGATTTAGGTATCAAACATTAAATACAATTTAGGCAAAATCATTGGTAAAGAAATGTACACCTTATTCAGCAGTAGAAAAGAAAAGTCAATAAAGACCTGGAGATCATAACCTGTGATCGTTAACCTAAGAATGTAAATAATATTTCCCTTTACCCCCTGAAGCCCAGGTTGTGCCTGAAAGTTGCTCCAAGAATAAAACTATAAAATATAAACAGACAATAATGTAATGGCATGTTTATACCAGAAAGCTTTGATCTCTGTACTTTTGGCATATGAGTGATGGTTAAAGAAATTGTTCTGAACAGACATATATTTGAGATGCTGTAACTTTGTATGCAGTAGCCTATAGTTATTGTTGGAGGTTTCATAGATTTACTTCAGTCTTCTGGCTGAGATGGCACTAACACATTGAGTTATAAATTGCACAGCTTCTGGAAACATACCTTGTAATGTATCTGAACAGAAAGAAACTAAAAAGAAGCATCCAATGATTTACATGATTCGATGTTCATAATATGATGAATACAACAAGATAGGTCCTTTCCTGGGTGACTAGGGTATGTTTCTCTAGTTGCACAGTTAGTGTTTCTACCTCTATCAGCCATGTTTTCACAGTGTGCATCTGTAACAGGAGCTACATGTATTTTTCATTAGGATTTTTAGTTTAAAGAAGTCAACTAATTCATATTTCATTCTACTGAGCTGGTAAAACATTTGTAGGTAAGTTTGTTCCTTTTGTGTTCATCTCTGAATGTCACATTTAGGTCTTGCTCTCTAACTGCACCAAAGTCAATTCATTCCTTGCTTTTATAAATCATATGTCACCTTAAATGAAGGTCTCGGCCCCTTTCAGAATGGTTTTATCTAAATGTCACCATGTTATTCCAAAACTGTATAATCCTCCACTTAGGTGCATCACCCCTGATGTCATGTCTTTCATTATGAACTTTTCTGATTTATATTGGCAATCATATTTCCACACTGCACACATTTTTTTAAGCCTGTGGTGTTTTTCCCTGACCAGACATGACTGTGTGTAAGGAAGATTACAAGTACCTCCAGCTTCTGGATTACAGTTAGACTATATAAAGATCTGACTAAAAGTATGACTGTAATAAAATACAATTATAATAACAAGATATTAATCAAAATCAGTAATATTTACACAGTGCACAATGCATATCTGTATTAATTTACATGGGAAATTTATTACCAGAGAATATCTCTGTATAATAAACAAACACTGTCAGAGATCTGTTTTTCAAAATATTAAATTTCATTTTGATATCACGTCTAAAGAACATTTTAGGTATTTGCATGCATATTTCCTGACATATTTAAATCTTGAGTAAATTGTTACCCTATTAAGGTACCAACCTTCCTACCTAGAAAAATGCTATACAATTTATCATCTGTTTCTTTTGAAGTGTCTATTCATTCAGATTATTCACAATGCAGGATATACATCCATTGTATGGGTGACAAAAAAAGAGAGAAAAACTGTGTTTGTATGTATGTGTATGTCTGTGTAAATTAATTTATAAATGGGCAATTTCTGCTGAAGCTCATAGGCTGGATTGTGTAAAATTCACGGAAGTTACTTGTGGCAGCACAGCATACCAAGGGAAGACTTCAGTGCACCTGTTGTGAACACAAATTCAGAAGGCATGCTGAAGGCAGTCTGAGTACTTAGCTGTTCAGCATAGGATAATTACTAATTCTGCATATGCCCATCTGATTACAAAACACATTGTATGCACCCAGTGCAACTTAAATGCAACATACCATCATGCCGCTCTGTTTATGAAATCCTCTGCATATGCTTCACAGACCATAAGGAATTAAATATAATACTAAGAAGTTTGAAAAATTCCATAGCAAAAGAACTATATATATATATATATATATATATATATATATATATATATATATATATATATATATATACAACCTGCTGTTAATGAATTGCAACAACCTGCAGTGATACAAGCCATAAATGAGGCTGTGGCCATGCACCCTAGAAATCAGCCAGCTATACTCAGAGTAAGGCTGCAACTAAACCAGTTGTCAGACCAGCAAATAATTAACAAATATTGGCTAAGCAGACATCTTGTGTAGGTTGTCTGCTGCATGTCCCATGCATGTCTGTGCAGATTGTATGAGAAAAAAACATCACCCATAAAACCAAAGTTTGGCTCAATATGGGTCTCACATCTGTAACAGTCCAGAGACACATGTGGGATGCAATGGGAGTGTCATAGACAGCTGCAGCCATATCCTGGCAAAATTCCTGCAAGCAATGTGCAGCAAGGTGGCTCCCAATGGAGTAGAGAACTGTAATACACTAGTTCTGGAACACTGCAAACTTCCCACATGTATGTGGTGCAATTGGTTGCACACATAAACCTGTCAAGACACCAGTACTTCCTAAAGCAGACTGATACATAAACAGAAACTGCTGGTCATCCATCAACTGCCAGGTTGTGTGTACAGCAAATGGCAGCATAACAAATATCATGGCAACACACCCTGGACATGTCCATGATACTGCCATATGGAGGGAAAGTGGACTGAAGGATGCATTCCAGCAAGTTGAAATACCTGAGGGACTACTAGTAGCTAAGTACAGAAATGCAGCTAGGATGTAAACCAAGAATATGCCTCACGACAATATTCATTCTGACCAAATGTGTTTTCATTCCTCACAAAAGGTAACTGTGGTTATCTATGTGAGCCATGGCGAATGATCCCATACAGAGAATCATCCAACCCTGCACAAGATGCTTACAAAAGAGCGCACACAAAAACCAGAAATACCATAGAGCATGTGTTTGTTCTACTGAAAGCTTGGTTCAGATGTCTGGACACATCCGGGTGTGCACTGCAATACTTCTGAGAAAGGAGCACAGAAGATAACAATGTGTGCCATGCTACACAACAAGCTAACTAGAGCATATTGTGGTCTTCCAGCTGCAGATATCACTGAACTACCCCAAGAACCCCAGATGTTTGAAGAGGACATTCCACAGGCATCAGAGGAGGAGCAGGAAAATATAGAGGACAGAAAACACAGGTGTAACCAACATAGGGTCCAAACACAAGTGCAGGCCCAAGTAACACAGCTTTGAGTCATAACAAACCACGCATACATTAATTCACACATTAAATATTGATGTTCAGCTGTTGCCCCACCACAGCAGCACAGATTGCATCTAATGGCAATTAGAGAATGGGCTTACTGTCCATAAATACCCTGAATGGAGAACAAGGGTTCTCCAGCAGGGCATTAATGTACAAGTAATGCCCACTGTGAAAAACATGTCTGCTGCTTCACAGCAGCATATTAAGCCACCATGGAGCTCAGACTGAGAAAACAGAACAGCCGCTATTATTTTACACATTATTTTATACTTGGTAAACAGCACTTTTGCTGTTTAGGGAGTGCAAAATAAAATAAGAGTAAAAAAAAAAAAAAACTGCATGCATGTGTTTGTGTGTGAAAATGTATGTATGTGTGAGTAAGATATCAGTTGTGCTACTATTTTACACTTGCTAAGCAGCCCTTCTGCTGTTTAGCGAGTGTAAAATAAAAAGCGTGTCTGTGTGTGTGTGTGTGTGTGTGTGTGTGTGTGTGTGTGTGTGTGTGTGTGTGTGTGTGTGTGTGTGTGTGTGTGTTTGAGAGAGAGAGTGGGAAAGAAAGAGAGAGAGAGAGAGTGTATGAGAGCGTGAGAGATGATCCTGCGTATGTTTATGTTTCTGTGTGCTTAAGTGAATGTGTGCACGAAAGCAGAAGAGAGACAGTGTGTGTGTGTGTGTGTGTGTGTGTGTGTGTGTGTGTGTGTGTGTGTGTGTGTGTGTGTGTGTGTGTGTGTGTGTGTGTCTGCGAGAGACAGAGAAGGAGAGAGAGAGAGAGAGAAAGAGAGGAAAGTGAAGAGCAAGAGTGATCCCTAGTAGCATCATGTAAGAACTTTGCGTAACTCTGGGCAAAAGAAATGTGGACAGAGCAAGAAATAAGAAATAATGGGGAAACAAAGGGCCGAAAATGGGGACGGATTTTAAATATTGCTCTTCTAAACTTAGAAAGTTGCTAGAATAACAGGGATTTTGTTAGCATGCATTTTTTTCTGAAGCAGAGGTGTGTGTGTGTGTGTGTGTGTGTGTGTGTGTGTGTGTGTGTGTGTGTGTGTGTGTGTGTGTGTGTGTGTGTGTGTGTGTGTGTGTCTGTGTGTGTGTGTGTGTGTGTGTGTGTGTGTGTGTGTGTGTGTGTGTGTGTGTGTGTGTGTGTGTGTGTGTGTGTGTGTGTGTGGTGATAACTGCAGGCAGCAGTAGTAAAGAGGTTTACAAACCTCTGCTCTTTTCAGCTGAAGAAATCTTTGGGGAACAAAGGCTCTAAAATAGAAACTTAAAGTAAAGTGCTAAAGTAAAGGATTTAAGTTGGCATGAATTTTCTGAAGGAAAAAAAGTCTGAAGCTCAAATGTACTTCATTTTTTAGCAATTTCAATCTCCAGTGGCTGCCAGCCAAACGATTTAGAAGTAAGAGACCAAAAATAAGGTAAATAACCTTGTCATTTTTTAAATGTTACATTTTGTATGTAAAATGGTTCCTCCAACACCATTAACATATACTACAGCAAGTTTGAAACATTAGTAGGAGGAACTATTTAACATAAAAATATAATAATATACATATACACACACACACACACACACACATATATATATATA
Organism: Protopterus annectens; assembly: GCF_019279795.1. Taxonomy (NCBI): domain Eukaryota; kingdom Metazoa; phylum Chordata; order Ceratodontiformes; family Protopteridae; genus Protopterus; species Protopterus annectens. The sequence continues at coordinate 310,370,065 of NC_056730.1, forward strand.
TATATATATATATATATATATATATATAGTAATAAAATATACATATATAAGTACGTCAAACACAACAATTTTACAGAGAGCCCATTCTCTAAGCGCAATAATGCCCCCCAGGATGTGTGTTAATGTGTAGTTAATGCCCTTCCAGGGGTGTACCCCTGGACGGGCATTAATTACATATTAACACACACCCTGGAGGGCATTATTGCTTGCTTACCTATTAGATGTACACACTGATCATCAGGCATAACACCATCATCATAATGTATTACAATATGAAGATATGCAAATGTGTCACAACAAGATCATTAACTCAGGGCACAAGTGGCACAGATATGCATACACACTCAGCTTGTTGCATCACTGTATGGAAAATATATGGAACAAACATCAGTGCTACACCTTCCTATCTCTACAATATAACATCATGAAAAAAGAGCAACCACACAAGTCATAATGCAGAACATTTAATAGATGCAGAAAAATATTGCACAGTAAAGTGGTAATTCAATAATACAAGCCAGCTATGTTGACGACACTGTTGGACACACTTTACCATAGTATATATTGACTTCACTAATATCTCACACCACAGTCCGCTCTGCCCTGACAATATACAGAAACACATTGCCCTGTCTGCTTTGCAGAGGAAGTTGATTGGGTAACAATACCATGTTGAGGTGAAAGAGCATGACTGTGAGTTGAAAGCCTTGCTGTGACTAGCAGAATCACAGCAGTTGGGCCAGCAGTTGAACATTTTCCAGGTTGGACCATAGACACTGATGATCGATGGTCAATGCTGGCTCTGCAGACAGGTGGCCTGCCTCTCCCATGCTGTAATCTGCTGAGCACACTCAGGAAATATAGAACCCTGCTGGTACTATGACACTTCTGCAGTACTGTAGAGGATAGGGTTTCTGTTGAGAGTGCCACAGCTAGCAGACTCTCAATTTGAGTGGCCAGCGCAATCATTATCTTACCCTGTCAGTGCTCTTGTACTTCATGCATCATTGTAGCTGGTATGCCACATGATGCTGTTGCTGTGACCATTCATTTGTCTGTAGCAGGAGGCAGACACCATCTGACACCTGGCCATGTACAACATCTGCATGCCTATATCTACTGTGACACCCTGTTTCAGATTGTATGAGGAACTGCCATCAGGGTCTGTCATTCAACAGCCTCACCCTGTTCAACATCCAGTGTCCCATAATCTTCCTCTGGATAGTTAGACAAGTTCCCCTCCACATCTGGACTTTCCAAACATGTCATGGTCTTGTGTGCCAGAGGCCATAATACCATGCTGAGGCACATCTAAAACCACATCATGATCACTGGATGAGCTGATGGACAATAGAGATAGCTGATATACTACAAGATACAAAAACACAGATCTGGACAATGTGTGTACATGACATGATGGATAGCATCAAAGATGTATGGCATGCATCTCACTGCAATGTTACAGATAATGACTTAACATGAGGTCTACTGTATGCATGTTTCACAGAATACACATTTGTGTAGTATATAATTAGGTGACAAGGCCAACATACATGACATTTATGAAGAATACAAAGAGAACACATACCTGACAACTCCTCCTGGGAAGATGGTGCTGTTGAAGAGGGATGAACTTCAACTATTGTAGAGAAAAAAACAGTAGTAGTGATGACATCACTGACACCATTAACCATTTGAACATAGTTAAACATGCAGAAGGTTTGACATACACATACCTCTCATATGTGAACTTGATGAGGAGGATGCAGACTGGCCTAGGAATGAGGAAAAGGGCATAGTATTAATGGACAACAAGAACAGGATTAACAGCAATGCCAGGGATGAAACATAATTAGTGCTGCACCATTGACAGACTCCTGCTGTAGAGATGTTGTGGGTTGTACTGTGGATCCTGTATTGGGAAAGTAAGAAAGACAACACAGTCATGTATTTATTGAAAACAATACTGACACCAATACATATATCACACAGTAACAGGGGTTGTAGATACTCACAAGATGGATGTTGCACCCACACACCAGACAGGCCTGTGCTGAAAAATATTGACATAAATGTCATGCATCACATGTGTGCCACACATTGTTGCAAACTGTGACATTTTTGCTGTAACATAAATGGTCTGTCTGAACTTGAACCTGCATGGTTTGGGACCCCACTGGGTGTACACACAGTGTACAATGTTAGGGAAATAGTATGACAGTAAACAGAAGTGACATAAAATGAGGCTGAGGCAGTAATAGGTAGTGTTTAAAATAACAGTATGGAGATGTTCACCTGCTGTTCCCTGGTTTAGTCCGTCAGTAGGTGGACCTGTGAAATGAATGCAAGCAACATTACACATGTTGTATGGACTGCTCTGTCTGTACTTCAGTTGTATGAAAACATCATTAGACTTATGTTCATCATCCTCACCTTGAGTGGATGTGTTTGTGCATGGCTCACCTCTGCTGCTGTAAATCAAAAATACATGAATATGTATGCTACAGTAATATGCAGTGACTGTCTCTGTACCCAGCCATGTTATGGAAAAAAAGACATACATGTTCAGTCTGGAACTCCAGCTTAATTCCCACCCTCGGTATGCATCACTTACCTCATGTTGTATGTAGTGAGGCCAGGAATATTGTGATGTCATTGGGGGTTCAATGGTGGTCCACCTGTGGTGGCATCCCTCAATCTCTCATAATGTCTTAATCTGCTGGCTGCACAAAGGGTCATGTCTGAGCAGCTTTGTCTTGAGGCATCACAGGATCAGTTGTAACCTCCAACTGCATTTATCATCTTGGTGAGGTTGGTCCAGATTTCCTGTCTGCAAACTGTATTGCCAGAACATACAAATCTCTGTCCATGTTGCTGGAGAGCATCAATTATGATTTTATTTTCCTGGGTAGAGAAGTTATCAATCCTAGGATGGTATGCATTCCTGTGCAATACAAAGGGCTGTAGAACACCATCTGTGACAAATACTAATGCGATGTATACAAGGTAACAACAATGCCTTCATACATAACATTTGTAAACTTAACATAAGTTATAATATCCGTAGATTTCATGAGAGGGATTAGAACCCCTCCCACTCCATATATACTGATTGGAGGTCCAAAGACAACAGCATTATGCCCCAAGGATTCTGCATGCATTTCTTCTGAAAATAATACAGAGGGTAGCAAATGAACAAGTTACGGAAAGCATCAGAAAACCTCAGGATCCATAGGCAGCCCACAGATTGTACATATCCTTTGTGTATTGAACCAATGGTGAAAACACGTTTATTAATAAGCATCATTGAAGAAATATCTGTAACAGCAATAGCATATAGTTTTAACAATTTTGTTAAGAAACATGAATTAAGAAATATCTGTAATATCAACATAACATAGTACATAGGAATACTGTCAGAATGCGTAGGTTTTCATAGTTACCCTTAGAGTGCAAAGAATTACTAGTAAGAATTGTGGATGATCCATAAATCTTCCATAATATACTGTTCATAAATCTTTCTAGACAACTGCATATAGGATTGAAATCTGTTAATTAAAATAGCTAAACCTGTATGCATAAATTTCAGTCAAACATCAGTCCAGAAATTTATAGTAACTTTTGTTAAAGATCACATTTTGAGTAAAAGTTAATTTAAACAGGTACCTTTGGAAATGAGTGATTGGAGCAGATGCAATTGTACCCAAAACATAAACACTACCAATTGCTGATATACCTCTCACTATCACAGAAACAAAGTGTGCCTAATGTGCACCCACTTTAAGTACCATTTCTGCCATATATAATTAATGAGGTTAATTAAACTTCAAGGTTTTGGAATCTCATTGGGGCACCTCCATGTAAATTGGCTTAATGTGCCTTAACACCCAGGTGTACTGAGTAATCACCCAATAGGTATGGATAAATGGTACTACATGTGGCACATTTCCATTATCTGCCAATGATATGATACCGTGACTTCAGCACCACTTTCAAATATTGATTTTGATACAATAAAAGATCAGATCTTTGCTAACTGTGGGCTGAGTGTCACCTCAGTGAGCATTTCTCTGTTTTTGTATTTTTCAGACTTTTTCTATTTGATGATCATGATGGCTTCTTCAAGGAGGCTGAGATGTCCTCAACTGATATCTTAGTTTACTTCACCTATAGAGTTTTCTTGGAGAAGCATATTCCAATAATTGATATTAATATTTATGCTGTGCGCAGTTATGAATAATTGACTTAGTCACTGAATTCCTATGAATATACCTATAATCTGTAACACTCTGCTAATATCAGCTTTCTAACAACAGGGTGTATAGAACAGTACCTGTTTGTTCATGAAGAGTGTGCACTGGCTGTGAGCTTGGCTTGTAAGTAAACAGGCCAGCATGCCTACATTTTGTCATACTGTGAGTTCCAATCCACATATGGGAAACATATCTGAAACTCTTATCTTTGTTTAATTCACCCATAGTAATTCTTTAGGAAAGCATATTCTACTTATTGATATTATTGTTTATTTTGTGCATGGTTGCAAATAACTCACTCATTCATGAAATTGCTACAAACATATTCGTAATCTGTAACAGTCCAATAACATCAGCTTTTTAACAGCCAGGGCAGTGAAGCTTGCTACAGACTTTTATATGTTTGACCAATGCTTTTGTTAATAGTGTATGCTTTGTAAAAGTGTTATCAAGTTCTGCTTTATCATTAGATATAACTTTCAGTTCAACAACACCATCATCCTTATCCTTTGATGGAGTGGGATAGGCAGATTTACAGTTCAAATGCAGTACAGGGAAGATATATATATATATATATATATATATATATATATATATATATATATATATATTGATATATATATATATATATTGATATATATATATATATATATATATATATATATATATATATATATATATATATATATATTTGCTTAGTGATGTGCACTTTGCTAAGGAATATCATTGTCCTCACAAACATTATTGTGTCCTTTATGTCCAGCAACTTGTTTGGGCTGGTTCGCAGAAGCTCTGTGATACATGACACTGTTCCACTCTCTAAGGAATGAATGATTCCCATTGCTGTTAATGTTTCTGAACACAGTGCTGACATGAATTAAGCTTTTCAAACTCTTTACCTACATGACCAGCACATATTCATACTTTAAAATCCTAATACAGGATCCATACCAGAAGACCATTCCTCATCCAGGGGAATTTCACCAAACCAAGACGTTTCACTGCAGTCAAAATATTCATTTTAAGCTGAAATGGATTAGCTAGGCAGGTAGCTATCAAGGTTATAGTTTGGATGTTTATTGTAGCTACAGGTTTGCATCTCATATCCTCCAATATGCGTTCAAAGATATTAAAATCTTTATGCAACTCTGAAAATTGCATATGGTGATTATCTAATGCTCTTCTTGGAAATTGACTAGAAACTGTTCTGAGCAATGTATATCACTGGTATTTGAGGAATAAGTCATTCAGAGTTTCCGTTTTCGGGCAATGAAGATCAGACCAGAAATCAAGCTCTGTGCAATAAGCAAATGTACAGGCTTGAGGACCAGCAGAGAGAGAGAGAGAAGAGAGAGTTAAATTTAAAAAATGTCGAACTATTATGAAGCATTAAGCCACTGTTTCAGCACACAGTTTTTGAATTGTATTCCACAACCTAAATCACAGTTGTGTTGGTACATCTGTCACACATTGGGGGAAGTCAAGGTTTTACATATAAGTCTTAGTGCTTGCTTTGGTTGATGTTTATAATGTGTGTGTTTTGCGTGGGTTATGCCTCTTTGGTTCATCACTGGTATTGCTTCCTGCAACACCTTGGGTGGCTTTGCTAAAACACATTTAAGGCCTAGGTTTACTGATGCTTATACAGACAAACATTTCCTTGTGGCAGTTTGCAATCAGCAAGCATTATCAGGATGTTTGTGTTTTGCAGGGTACTGATTGGTACTAATTGTATGTAGATAATGCATATAGTTGTACACTTACAATACTGCTAGTACAATATATATTACACTCTCACATGCTACAAGCTGTGGTTAATGAACATATAACAATTTATTACTGTTGCATTCATTATATTGATGTGTATTCAGCTAATTATCATGCTGTCTGGCTCAGATGTTTCTCAAAACTTTTGCCTATTGTTCATAATATTGTCATATGACTTTCTCCTCAACTTAATAATGGCACTTGGTTGCTGTTTATATAAAGCATTACATACAGACAGTATAATCTCTAGATTTGAATATTAATGCATTTTTACAATGCTAATATCCCAGGTGGGTGTCTCTAAGCCTATAAAGGTTTTCACAAAAGAATACTGACATCCAGTTTACAAACAGGACATTGAAGGCCAGGCATTTATAAGGTACTTTTGTCCATAACAGACATGTCTCAGCCCATGCATAAATTGTTATCAGTTTTATATTGAGTTCTGCAATTCTCTTCATGGGAATGCTCTGTGTGATCGACATTATCTTTTCTTTTCTGTTGTGTTTTGCAATTAATATTGACAGTGCATGGGGCCTGTAGATGTTCTTCTATTAGTCAATAACAAAAAGCACTTCCAGACCACTGCCAGACTCTTCTCATGATGACAGTGATTATGACAATGAAGACAATGATGAGGAAGCTGGACTTGCCCCAGATGGAGTCATCATGCCTGTAGCCGGAGGAAATTATGTCAAGCCCAGAAAAGAAACACTTATCAGGAGCAGATCCAGGAGGTTGTGACCAATGTGCTCTGAACACAGATCAGGGATATGATGAGGACATTCTTTCAGGATATGGCTCGGTCTATGGACATTTCTTTCAAGGAGTGGTCCTTCAGTAGTTTCATTCCCATCAGCCTGGTCAGCCCAAGTATTCTGTTTGTGCTCCTCTGGTATTATGCTGCCAACATACTGATTGCCATAAAAATGACTGGACAGTATATGCACTCTTGTGCATGCATATCATGTCGCTGTCATGCTTATGTGTTATTGTTATGTGACATTTACTTCTGTATCAATGACACACAGCACATTACACTTTCCTCCCACATTCAGCCTCCCATGCATTGTGGCAGTTAACCTGCAGCTAGTGCTGCAAAATGTAACTTGTAAAAATTTGTTTTACTGGGATAAATGCCAGACAGCATATGTTATCCATAAGCTATCACTACCACTGTGGTACGGCTTGGAATTGTGTATTTCCATATCATGTATGTGCAACAGAAGGAAATGTCATTCCCCACATGTTTTGGATGACAGTTGTCATGATGTCCCACTGGCATGAAGTGGTGTTATGTGCTATTGGCTGGCAATACTGATGCCATGTGAGATCATATACAGGTATATCCTGTCTATGTGCAGTTCTCATTTACTGACTGCATCAAACAGCAATTTTGTATTAATCTGTAAACAGTATTACAGATAATTTATTCTTTAACAGTGTATTACACCATGTCTGCTGTATCTTACATTTCCACGTCCAATACTAGTTCACATAATTTCACACCTTCTACAAATAGCTGTGCAGATGAACTGATTATACATGTGTGTGCACATAGTTGGAGCCATAGTGACACACAATTGTACCTTGACATGTGAGCATTCAGTGACTTACTGCTGATGTGCTGTAATGATGCAAAAAGGAGTGTCCTGCACTGCGTAATAGGCAGGGTAGGTAACACACACCTGTGCTTGTTTATTTTTTATTTGCGAGACAATATACGTGTATGTGCTTAAAATTCTTAGCTTGCTTACGTATGCATGTTGATGTTGCATGATTGCACATTAATGTGTGTGAGTGTTTTATATATGGTCAGTTTTGTGGATGTCAGCAGACATTCTGCCCATGTAACATACATTTTCCATTTGGTTAAATGTATTTGAGTTTGGCTTCTACAGCACCCTATGTGCTGTAGACATGCATTTGCAGTGTGTCAACTTACCTGGTCCCTGCTTTTCCCTGATGTGTGCCTAGGATGTCCATTTCCCTCCCACCTTCATATTTCCCTGATGTATTTTACAATTATGTTTGCCTTTTTTTGCAATTATTGACCATTGCCATGTATTAGTTTTAACATGGTGAACATGTGTATAATGTATAGCCATTTTATGATGTGGGACATCTACACACAAGTTGCTGGCTATGGCTTGCAATATATCTTTGTTCTCATTATATAGTACTTGTATGTTAATCAGTAGACATTGTTGACATCCATGTGCACAACGTGCTATATTTATTAAGCTGTAGTGTTATATTTCATAAATATTCTTACGTGTTATTTGTGTGCGTATGTGTGTGTTTATGTTGACCTTGATTTCACAAGCACTCCCATTTATACCACTGACAGTCATACATACACATCTCCACCTGTGTGTTGCCTTTGACATGGCTTATGCGTGTAACATATCCCCATTCCATTACACATTTGTTTGGGTTGTGTACACCTACTTTTGCATGTAACAGCCATTTTGTTGCTTTTCTGCAGTACTTCTGTTAGGCACTGTGCTTTGTCATTTGCCTTTCGCATGCACAGTTGTAGGTTTGGTTCTGTCCTCTGCTGGAGTTATCTAGCATTGTTAGACCTGAATGTCTTCATCTGTGATGTTGCTTGGCTTACTCCTGCACTGCTGATGGACTACTTGGATATGTGTTTATTTATCCAATTTGTACCGTGATCTTAATTTACTGCCCTCCAACACACATGTACCATTGGTCATAACACATCCAGGTATAACTGCCACAGAGTTTGCAACATGTTGTAACATAATAGTGCATAGATAGATATGTTTTTCTGCATTTCACCATGCCTGGTATGCAACTCCACCCTGTGTGGCAACTTTGGCAACTTTCCATTGCTCGTGTTGTGCAGTGTGCTGTCTGTGTAACTTACCTGTACTTACTGTTTTTTTTTCCAATCTTTGTCTGTCTTGTGTTGTAATATTTGTTCTATGGCCATACTTGCTGTGATGTACTTCCCCTTATCTTTCCCTATGTTTACCTTTCCTTCTACTCTTAAAAAACTAAACAAAAATGGGGCTTATTGCCACCAAAAAAAAAAAAAAAAATTGGAAATGACCCTCTGACTTTCCCTCAGATTTTCCTATTCCAGTATCCTTCTTGAATATCCCTCTTCCTCACTCATATCCCGCATCTTCTTTTCTATCTCCTACTTTCCTTTGGAGTGTGTATTACTTGTGTTTCCCACACAAGTCCCAAACCCATTGTTAACAAATGTTAGCTGTGACAATGTGATCATGATTGCCCATCACCTGAATACATTTCTTTATAATCTGCAAGTTGAAGGAGGCATATGTTATTAGTACACATCTTAGAGAGATATCTATAGTTGTCTCTGAGCTTACTGCAAGGATTGCTGATGATATATATTACAAATGGCATTGGATCTTTGAAGCAAGTTTTTTTTTTGTTAGTGAATAAATTACTGAAATATCTTTAGTTATCTGAAATGTTTCTGGAAAAAATTGTGAAAATGTGTATTACAAATGCCAGCAGCTTACATTGAGATAGTTGCTATTTTTTCTTTTTTATTGTATCATAATTGAGTCAGTTATATTCCATAGTTTATAGGTTCATAGGTAGGTACTAGGCTATCTGCCCGAGGGCATTTATAAGCCTAGCCAAAGTGTGTCAGCTTTCGCTGCCCCATTGATTAATTAGCTGAGCCTCTGTCAAGAAGAGCCAATGAAGTGATCCCAGGGGTGTATTTTCTGTTACCCATCCACTCATCAAGGTTTCTCTTGAAGAGTGTTAGCGAGGGGCTCTGCCTAATGTAGTTAGGAATTTTGTTCCAAAGTATGGGGAGTCTCTGTGACAGGAATCTATTCCTCCAGCATGTTCTATTTATTGTTGTGGCAAGGTTTAGCTCACTAGAGTAAGTGGCTTGCAGTGACTTGGATTTCTTTAGGTGGAGAATGTCCATCAATTCTGAGTTAGACATGGCTTTGTAAGTCAGGCAGAGATCACCTCTGAGTAAGCGATATGCCACTGAGTGCAGCTGGAGTTTTTCCAGGCGGGCTGCATAGGACATATGTTTGAGACCAGTAATCCTCTTGGTGAGGTACTTTTGTGGTCTTTCCAGCTGTTGGAAGTGTCTTGTGAGGTACATCCCAAATGGGGCATTGTACTCTATGATGAGTCTGATAACCTCTTTATTTCTAGATACGAACCCTTTAGTAATTAGATGGGCCACATAGAAGTATTTCCTTACTACTTTGGCAATATGATTGTCAAAGGAGAGATTACTATCTACCTGGGTCCCCAGATCTCTTATTACCTCTTCTGTATTAAGGGGGCTGCCACGTATGTGGTAATTCATGGGTGTTTTGTTTTTCCCAAATGGGATGACTATGCATTTTTTGGCATTTAGCTTGAGACCATGACTTTGACACCAGGTGTCCATCTCAATAAGGCTCTTTTAGAGAATGTCCGTGTCAGCCGGAGAGTCAATTATGGCTCCCAGTTTGAAGTCATCGGCGAACTTGGTTAGCCATAGTCCTCCTGTGTTTGCCTGTACTTCTGAGAAGTATATGCTGAACAGTAGGGGTCCCAGGACCGAGCCTTGTGGTACACCACTTGTGACTGGTTTAGAGTCGGACCTGGAGCCCGCTATTCTTACAGTGTGAGTTCTGTCTGTATGCCAGTTGGCAACCCATCTCATGACATAGGGGTTTATGTTCAGGCTGGTGAGTTTTTCTATAATTTCTGAGTGGGGAATGGTGTTAAAAGCCTTGGCAAGGTCAAGGTAGGCTGTGTGAACTACCTTCCCCTCATCTATGGCCTTGGTGACTGTCTCAAAGAAGTCAACCAGGTTTAGTAGACATGATCTGCCCTTAACAAAGCTGAACTGGGTCGGGTTAAGTGTTTGGAAGTTCCCAATGTCTTTGTTAATGAGGTCCATGATGATGCGCTCCATAGCCTTGCAGACCAGGCTAGTCAGGCTTATGGGGCGATAGTTACCAGGGTCAGTTGTGGCCCCTCCTTTGTGGAGCAGAATAACTGTTGCTGTGCGCCATTCTATGGGCACATAGCCTGTGGAGAGGCTGAGGTTGAACAGTGTGTTTAGGATGGGGGTTAGTTCATTTTGTAGTTCATGTAAGATGCAGCCTGGGACACCATCTCGCCCCACTGACGCTGTGCTTTTGGCTTTTGAAAGGGCTGTTTTCACCTGCGCGTCTGTGAATTCTGGGACACTACACTTTTCTGGTATTGTTGTGAGCCCTTTTGGTGGTGAGAGGGGGGTGAAGTTTGCACTGAATCTATCTGCCAGGATGTTGGCAATATCAGTAGGTTCAGTATATTTTGTGCTATTTTGTACTAGCTCAGAGCATATCTGTGAGTTGCCACTTAGATTCTTGACATAGCTAAAGAAGGCTTTGTGGTTATCTTTCGAATCATTGGCTATTTTTCTTTCGAAGTTAGCCTTGGAGGATTTTATGAGGGACCTTAGTTTCTTACTGATACTGATCAGGGATGTCTTTCCTTCTTGGGATTTGCTTTTTTTCTGAACTAGTTTCCTTCTTCTATTGTATAGCCTGTTTATGGCAGGGGTCCACCAGACTGGTTTCCTTCTCTTAGGGGAATGAGTCTTGGTTTTGCTAGGTATGGCATGATCCATGCATCCTTGTATGTACTCATAGAGTGCATTTGTAAAGGTTCCTGCATATTGGACACTGTTATCGTTTAGCGTGGGGGCTGTGAAACTTACCACCTCTGTCTTAAGTAAGGTGAAGTTTGCTATAGAAAAGTTTTTCACTGTGGTTTCCTTGGTTGGAGGTGGTAGTGTGGTGTGGACATCCAGAGTGATTAGTTTATGGTCTGATCTAACCAGTGATGGGTTGACCTCTGGTGTGGAACACCTGTCGCCCATGTTGGTGATGACCAGGTCCAATATGTTTTCACCTCTGGTAGGGGAGTTTACCAGTTGATTCAGGGCATTTGAGTTGATAAATTCCAAGAAGCGCTGGACCTGGGAGTTTGTACTTGAGTAGTTTTCCCAGTTAATGGTAGGGTAATTGAAATTGCCCAATATCAGAGTGTTCGATAGGACCTTCGTGTTTTCCAGTGTCTCCAGAAAGGCGGAGTGGTGGTCTTTGGTCATGGAGGGTGATCTGTAGCAGGCCACAATTTGCATTGCAGATTTGCCTGATGTTAGTTGCACATGGATGATCACGGAGGTATCATGCTGTTCCACTAACCTGAAGGTGTAGGTATCCTTGACGAATATAGACACACACCCTCCTTTTGTGTTTCGGTCCATGTTCTGTGGCTGAAATGTGTGGTATGAGTTGTAGCCCAGAAGTGCTGGGGTGCTCTGTGGAGCCTTGAACCAGGTTTCAGTTACTGCACATATGTCGACATTCTCCATACTGAGGAGGGCTTCAAGTGCATGCATTTTGAGATTGAAACTCCTGGCATTCAGTAGCATAACCCTCAGTTTTTTGTTAATTGTGCTCTTTATGGAGGTGGGATTGACTTTTGAGCCTTGCCTAAAAAAGGCACTATGGGGGCAGCAAAAGCCTTGGCCAGTATTTGAAAGCCTAGGGGTGACAGGTGCAAGCCATCTCTTGTGAAGCAATGGGGCTTGTCGGTCATGTTGTCCCAGGCTGACAGACACTGGATCCCCTTTGAATGACACCAGAAGCTTAGCCAGTTGTTGAAATTGATAATTTTTTTCTTTATACTGCGGTATCATTCTTGGTGAGGGCAAAATGCTACTCAGGGTTAGGGTCATAACCGCCTGGGCTACATGATCTAAGAGCTCTTCCATGTATCTTTTCATGTAGTCCAGGGAGGTACATCTCAGGTCATTCACAAAAACATGAACAATGACAGAGTCATATTTATACTTGTTCTGGAGTGACCTGAGTGCTTGTGTTATGTGGTGGATTCTGGCTCCCGACAGGCAGCTAACAGTAACCTTCTCCTTGTCCAGCCAGGACATCAGTGTGCCTGACTATGGATTCACCTATTACTAGTGTGTTAGGTATGTTATTTCACCTTAAGGGCTGTGATTATGCGGCACACTGATTTTTTGTTTTATGTGTTGTCTGGTTTGTGATGGGAGGTGCAGGTTTTTTGGGTGTCTGCTTTGGAGGTCTGTGATGCTTTTGCAGGTTTTTATTTAGAGCCTCCAAATATGATTCTGTGTATTTATGTGTATTTTTTGCCAGTGCTGGTTTAGTATTTCTATGTGAGGCTGAAGGTGTGGTGCAAATATTAACCTTCTCCTCATGACTGCCTGTTCCAGTGTTGGGTGGAGAGAGCTTAGCCTCCAATTTAGCTATATAATTGCATCTCTAGCATATGTTAATGTTTTGTGGTAGGAGGAGAGGGTTGTCTTTGTACATGAGGCAGTTGTAACATTGCCTCAGGATACCCAGATTCACGAGCTGGACTGGAGAGTATACCTGAAATTGCCCTTTGGTCATGCCTGAATAGTAGGGTGAGCTGCTTAGTCACTTGGTTGGTGATGGGTGAATAATAAGCCTTGCCCTGCTGGGCAATCAAGTGTTGGGGTATATTAGTGCTTGCTATTAGGTCTGAGCAAGTGCTGGACTGTAGGGTGCTTTTTAAGTGCTTAGGTTGAGAGATAGACTACTTTCAAGGGAAAAACTGAAGAGGAGACTTGCTGGAGCCGGGATAAATTTAGCCCTAACTAACTGGCACTGCCCGAACGTGCAAAACCATGCAAATGCAGTTTTTACAGCAGGAAAATGAAAGAGATAGAAATTAGCCCAAAATGGCCTATAAACTACTAACTTCTGGGCTGGAACCACTCCTCCAGGGACAGATGGCTGCTCAAAGCTCCCTCTCTCACAGGTAAACAGAGAAACCTCCCTCTATCCAAGTAAGGTATGGGCAACTCAGAAAATTGTAGCACAGCCCAGAATTCAGCACTAGCCTGAAAACTGGACTATACTAGCTTAGAAAGGTGGGAAACAAGGAAAAAAAAAACATTTTTTGAAAAGATAAGACAAAAACAGTAAAATATACACTTAAAACAGCTTTAAACAACTACAAACAGTAAAAAATACACTTAAAACAGCTTTAGATGACAACAAGCAATCAGAAAAAGCTTTTAAACAAATTACTCAATTAACCAGTAAAAAAATCTCGAAACTGAGCCCTTAAACTGTAGTCTTCAATCAGACAAGTTCTAACTGCACACTCCTGCCACTGGGGTACAGGGGAACCTTCTCCAAAAAAAGAAGGCCTGGATTAGTGCTCAAGTTATACAAACAAAGTTAGATTCAGCAGATCTGGATCTAGTCTATGCTACAGCAAACAAGGCGCACCAATTTCAGTAAGAAACAGTTCAAATATGCAGACACTATAAGCCTTTAACCAGAAATTCCCAGCTCAGAAGGGCAGAGTCCAGCCTCTCCTCCCACAAGAGTGCAGACCACAAACCTTCTTAATGAAAAAAACTGGCCTGAAGACCAAGTGCTTAAACCAGAACTAATATACTTTTAGAATAACAGACAATGAGCCTTCAATCTGCAGTTCCTAACTTAGAAAGATGTAAGCTACCTGTCCTTAATCTTACTGGACAGATTCTGTAATATCTATCTATATATCTATGGTTATATATATATATATATATATATATATATATATATATATATATATATATATATATATATATATATATATATATATCAGGATGCTTGAAATGTGATCATCCTTACCTAACTTTGTTAATGTACGACACGCTTTGACATAAATTTCTCATTACCAACAGATTACTTGATTTGTTTAGTGTGCTGTTGGTACAGTGATACTCCTTTGTGTGGTGAGCTACTCTGAGTTTCTTGTGGTACATTTACATGTTACAATGTTATCTACAACTTTAGCACTGATATCAGCGTAATGTGCCTGAATCCCTGAACTTTATGGAATCCATGCCCGTGTATGTGCAGTGAATTTGCTATACTGCACCTACCTTACACAGTTTAAATTCTCTGTCATTTAAATTTCATGTTTGCAGGAGATATATTTGTTTCAAAGTGAGGTAATAAACACTGCACTCATAATCAAAACAAATGTCTACTAACTAGAAAACAACAAATGTATCCTTTCTTAATGTCACACGTTTATTTTCTGGACTGACTGTGTTTAACATCTCAAAAAATAAAAACAAAAAACAATTTATCATGCTGTAGACATTAGAAAAATCAAAGTCCCCGTGGAGATGAAATGTTTGCAGTCTGAAAGCTCAGTCCTGGGTAGATAATTTTTGACAAGGAAAGAAAGTACTCTTTAAGTCTGACAAATCCTGAAGCTGTAACTTGTAAATGGAGGCCTCTATTGTTTGTTGTTTGAAGTGCTTCTGAAAGCTAGCTTCTGTTTCTGCTCTGCTGATAGCTGCAGCTGATAATATGCTGTGCAGACATCGCCTGACAGTGATGGAAATAAAATCACTGCACGCTGATTTACTGTAGTTTTGAAACTATCAGCCAGAACAATTGCTAGACTGATGGGCAAGAACCAATCTTTTCTCAGGGCAGGAGTGCAGAGATGAACATTTATAGCTTTGTATAAGCTGTCCTATGGCAGGAAAAAGCAATAATGAAGACACATTGATTCTGTAAATTATGTTCACAGCAGGACATCAAAGAATGAAGGTAGCACTCCATTCAAAAGCTGTTGCAATATATCTTTCCCAGAACAAACTTATTTTGCGTTTCCATACACAATATGGTCAAAACTGTTAAAGAAAGGAAAACTTGTAACAGATACTCTTAAGTAGTTCTGAAAATTATCCAGACAAGAACTTTTCTGAACTGTGACTGCATTGTTATGGTTGGGTAAGTACTTTGTTATTTACATATACTGTATGATGTGGCTGTTTCTTGAATGTCACTTATTATTCTGATATCCAGATGTCAAAACATTTTGTACAAATCCGCTTATGAGTACAGCATGACTAAGCAACCATTTAAGTTGCATATGGAAAAAAAATAACATGCACTGATATTAAAATACTTAACAGGATTCATTATGTACTTCATTCCCTGCACAGTAAAAAAGATGTCTAAAGAGTGACGTAAGCATATATTCAGGGGTGATGCAGGAGTATAGGTGGAACTGGATGTCAGGATCCCAGTATGACAGTTTTCAAAAATCAGTTACAGAATTGGCATCTAAGTTTGTTTTCTGAGCGTGCCAAGTCATTCATAACTCTTCTGAACCCATAGAGCAATAATAAAAATATATATTTACAGAAAAAGAAAAAAATATATCTTGTACACTTTGAAAGACTGTCATTAGCTAAGAGGTAAGAAAACAAACAAGAATTAGTAAAAATTGTGCAATTTACCTAAATGGCCGTAAAGGTGCAAGTAAGATATGGTCCCCATAAACAAACTGTATAACAGAAGGACAAAACTGTTGCAAAAGAGAGTAAAACCCCATGAGTGGAGGAGCTCCCTGGTCAGCCTCAGTAAGAAGCTGAGATCCCTTATAAGATCCTCCAAAGCAAGCTACGAAAACAAAATTGCCACTAAATCCAAGGACAACCACAACACATTCTATAGCTATGTCAGGAATCTAGATGGCAGCACCCAGATCTGCTCTGAGTTACAGCACAAAGGCATGAAAATTACAGAACCAACTGATATTGCCAACATCCTGGCAGATCGGTTCAGTGCTAACTTTACCCCCCTCTCACCCCCTAAAGGGCCCATATCTATACAGGAGGAATGCAGAGTCCCTGTAATCACAACTACGCCGGTAAAAGCTGCACTCTCTAAAGCCAAAACACAGCATCCATGGGACCGGACAACATCCCAGACTGCGTTTTACATGAACTTCAGAACGAACTGGCTCCCCACTTAAGCACCATGTTCAATAATAGCCTTGCATCAGGCTTTGTGCCCACTGAATGGCGCACAGCAACACTTATCCAACTCCACAAAGGGGGAGCAACCACTGATCCTGGGAACTATCGACCTATTAGCCTGACAAGCCTGGTCTGCAAGGCCATGGAATGTATCATCATGGAACTCATAAACAAAGACATTGGTAACCTCCAAACTCTGGATCCCATCCAGTTCGGGTTTGTGAAATGTAGATCATGCCTCCTGAACTTGATCGACTTCTTTGAGGCAGTCACCAAAGCCGTAGATGAGGGTAAGGTGGGGTTCACACAGCCTATCTTGACCTCACCAAGGCTTTCGACACCATCCCCCATTTTGCTTATAGCTAAACTCACTAAACTAGGTATAAATCCCTACATCACATGATGGGTTGCCAACTGGCTCACTGACAGAACCCACACTGTAAAAGTTGCAGACTCCAAATCTGACCTCAAAGCAGTGACAAGTGGAGTACCACAGGGTTCCGTCCTGGGACCTCTCCTGTTTGGTATCTACTTCTCTGAAGTACAGGCTAACACAGAAGGCCTCTGACTAACAAAGTTTGCAGATGACTGCAAACTAGGAGCCATAGTCAAGTTCCCAAATGATGTGGACATCCTACAGATGGGCCTCACTGAGACAGATGCCTGGTGTCAGAGCCATGGCCTCAAGCTCAATGCCAAAAAGTGCAGTGTCATCCCTTTTGGTAAAAACTCTGTACCCATGAACTACCACATAGGCAGCAAACTATTTAATACCGAATGCGTGATAAGAGACCTTGGGACCCAGGTGGACATTAGTCTCTCCTTTGATAGTCACATCGCCACAGCAGTCAGGAAGTCCTTCTACGTGGCACACCTCATCATAAAAGGGTTCTCATCCAGGAAAAAAGAGGTCATTGTTCCCCTCGACTCGACATTCATTAGACCCATTATAGAGTACAACGACCCTTTTGGAATGTACCTCACAAGACATCTGCAGCAGCTGGAAAGGCCACAGAAGTACCTCACAAAGAGGATTACTGGCCTCAAATAAATGCCCTACACTGACCACCTCAAAAAACTCCAGCTTTACTCCGTAGCATATCGCCTATTCCGAGGTGATCTCTGCCTAACATATAAAGCTATGTCAAACCCAGAGCTGTTGGACATGCTACACCTAAGGAAATCCCAATCCCTCTGAGCTACACTCTCTAGGGACCTAAACCTTGTCACCACAATAAACAGGACATGCTGCAAGAATAGATTCCTGTCCCAGAGACTTCCTATACTCTGGAACAAGCTACCCATCTATGTCAAGCAAAGTTCTTCATTAGCACTCTTCAAAAAAAATCTTGATGAGTGGATGGGAAATAGGAAATATACCCCAGGGATCACTTCTGTGTCTTTGCTGGACAGTGGTACAGGAAAATAACTTTCTTGGGTGGTGTAAGCTATGGTACCTTGCTGGCTAGGCTTACATAGGCCCTTGGGCCGATAGCCTAGTACCTACCTATGAACCTATGAACCTATGAAGCCATTTCTTAACAGACTGGTACTATAACTGAATGTAAAACATTTATGTAACTTCCTGAAAAAAATCCATCTTTGTCCTCTTAATTTAGGAAGGTAAACAAGAGTAGTATTAGAAATCTGTATATACTACATTGCACAATGAGAATAAAAATAAATAAGTAAATAAATTCATAGATAAATAAACAGTGTAGAAATCTAGTTGTATGCGGAACATGGTATTAATTTGGTCAGTCTTTAGTCCATATGAAAGATCTGGACGAGTCTTATGGCCTGAGATGTAACAGTTTGAAGTTAGTCAGATCATATTGTGGCTGTCTTCACATCCTGCACAAGCACAACTAGATTTTAATAGTTTTTGAACATGGTCTGCATACAGGCATTACATTTAAAAATGTTAGAGCTGAGCATGTTTGTGTCTAGAAATCTGCATTATCTCACTGCTCCTGAATACAAACTAGGTCACTACTATAAAATCCTGTCTGTATTGTTTTTTTAGCCATTGAAAATATTTTACAGGAGGTCATTGCAGCCCTAGAGAGTGCAGTCTCAGCTTTTCATGTCAACGTTAAAACCCCTTGACTTCCTCCCTAAAGTAGCTGCATTAATGAACTGGGTGAGTAAATCCCTGCCCTGCCTCCATAAATAGGACAGTGATAGACTTCTGCTTTTTAATTATCATACTTTTATTATGAAAATCATACCTACATTTCCTCATCCCCTTGTAGGAATGCCTATAGATGGCAAGGGCTATCCTCAGCAATCTCTAAAGCACTCACTAAAAGCAACGTCAAGGTACAAACTACCTACTCCTAAGTGTTACTTTGGCAAGTTTCAAATCCTCACCAAAGGCAGTCAACTCCACAGAAATGTACATCACCACACTATACTAGCATATCACTTCATAGATGCAGCTGCACCCCATAGGATCAGGTGAAGGGCAAACCCCAGAAACCAACCCACATGGTGGAACCATATCAATAAACTTTATTTATTTAACATTTGTTAACCAGGAAAGTCTAACTTGGAAGGAAGATGATTTTCAGTGGAGGCCCAGGGAGAAACGGTCCAAATGCATGTCTTTAAACATGGGAGGAAACTGAAGCATACAGAGGAAACTCACACAAATGCAGGGAGGACATGTAATCTCTGCACAGAAGGCACACCAGCTGAGAATCATATCAGAGATCCTCTAGCTGTGAGGTGACAATGCTACCGCTGAACCACTGTGCCATCCTTTGGAATAAAAGTTATGAGTTTTGACCAAAAGAAAGAAGAGTAATTCCTAGAATATTAGCACCTTTGTCACTGAAATAAGCAATTCAGGAGTTTAATATAACTGCGGTGGTGGTGCTGCGGTAGCGTTGTCGCCTCACAGTAAGACGTTGTCCTGTTTGATTCTCAACTAGAGTGTCTTCTGTCTGGAGACATGCGTGAATGGGCGTACCTTCATTGAAGGTTGTGTGTCAGAGCCGGCAACTTGGTATGTAAAAATCTACTGCCAATCATTAGCAGACCGGAGGTCCGCTGTGGCGACCCCTAACCGGGAAAAGTCGAAAGACACAACAATGTAATTTCACAAAGCCAAGACAATCTCAAAAGCACAACACAACAATGCTCTGAGCTGATTGTGAACAATGTTACCTACACTGAGGCTGAAGATGTACTGGACCTACTGAAAATCACACAAAGTCAAGTCAAAGTGCTATCAAAAACTTAAAATACTGCATCAGTGGGTCTTGACAATATCCCTGAAGCATCTTAAACAACATATAGCATAAATTAGCCACACACCTAACAATACTGTTCAGTCACAGCCTCCATACAGGTTTTGTACCAAGTGAACAGCTGCAGTCATTCCCCTGCATAATAAATGACATTCTATAAACCCAGGCAATTACAGGTCCATAAGACTGACCAGCTTTATATGCAAAGTCATGGAAAGAGTTATCATGGAATTAATCAGTCAGGGCATAGGGAACCTCCAAACATTGGACTCATCTCAGTTTTTATTCATCAAGGGCATGTCATGCTTACTAAACCTGGTGGATTTTTTTGAAAAGGTCGCCAAAGCAATGGATGAAGGCAAAACAGGACTCATCACATACCTTGACCTGGCCAGAGCATTTGACACAATTCCCCATTTAGGCATAGTAGAAAAGCTAAATAAACTGTGAATAAACCTCTCTGTCACCTGCTGGATTGCCATCTGACTCACAGATAGGATGCAGATAATTAAAACAGAGGAAGTTACCTCCACAAAGAGATCTAGGCCCAAGGATTCTGTGCTGGGACCTCTCCTGTTTGTTTTTCTGAAGTAAAAGCCAATACCAAATGGCTCTGATTGACTGACTAAGTCTGCAGATGATTGCAAGCTAGGAGCACTCATTGAAAACCCAATTGACTTAGCCATCCTGCAACAAGGTTTGTCTCAAATAAATAAACTTTGCCAAACTCATGGATTGAAATTAAATGCCAAAAAATCATTACTGTATCCTTTGAGAATTCATCCGCCCCAGGGAACTACCAAATTGACAATATACTCCTAAGAGTTGACCTAGATCTTCAGGATTTGGGAACTTAAGTGGACAGTGACTTAACTTTTGACCAACATTTGTTTATTCTTGTAAGAAAGACATTCTATATTGCTCAGCTTATAAATGAAGGGATCTCGTCTAGATCTAGGATGCCTTTGTCCCCCTTTATTCAACCCTCATTCAGACAATCATCGAATATAATGCCCCCTTTGGCATGTATCTGTCCAGGTACATGCAACAACTATAATGCCCACAGAGATAACTTACTAAAAGTATCAAAGGCCTAAAGTACATGTCCTACATGGACCAACTTAAAGTCTTGTCACTGTATTCAGTATCTGAGATGACTTGTGTCTGGCATATGAGGTATCCTCCAAGCCATTGCTGATAGTTTTACTACATATCAGCATGTCAAATAGCATCATAAATACTCAGTCCAGGGATATAAACCTCTTTTGGAACATCAACAGAATATTTTGGAGGGACAGATATATCTCACAGACGATAATGCTGCTGTGGAACAGGCTTCCACCCACATAAAACAAAGTTCATCCCTGCCCAAATTTAGGTACAACTTAGATGTATGGATAGGAAACAGAACATATACCCTAGGACTGCCCCCTGTGCTACTAGTGAATGGATGCAACTCTTAAATGCTTTATCCCATGCATAGGTCCCCTCAAATTATCTATGGTTTAATGCCAGTTATTCTCATTAAGGGTAATATATAATTAATGACCATGGGATGGGTAAGACCAATCTATAACCAAAAGGGATAGGTTATTAAAAGCACAAAAAAGGACAAATGGCTAGGCTTAAAATGGCCCACAAGTGCAGCTAACCTGTTACTTACCTATGAACCTATAAATATGCAGCGCCATGGTTTGATACAATATTACCATTGTCAAGTAGAACTGAATATAACAGTGCAGCACAGATTGGTATGTAGTATACATTACTGCGTACAGAAAATTATGCTTGTGATAAAATCAGGTGTAACCCGACATCAGTAATAAGAAACTGCCATATCTATACAGGCAGGTGCCAAAAAGTGCCACTGAGCTGCACCATGACATGAGTGAATGTGCTTTTAAACAAATAGTGTGCCTGTTCAAATTCCAGGAGTGCTGTCACTGATATTTCAAAGACAAGACTGAACAAAGCGCAGTAAGAAAGGCAATATTTACAGTATATATAACAGCAGGATGACAAATGTAAATTAGGAAGAATATTCCCAAACTTAAGGAAGTACAAAAAGTAAGTAGTGCAATATAACATTATTCCAGTCATCTGATAACATGCCATGAGTGCCACTTTTAAATATACTGATTTTGATGCATTTACAGATTAGACCATTGGTACCTGAAAACTAAGTGGGACCTTAGTGAAACATTAATTGAATTGTGATGTATTAACATTCTCAACATTATCATGGAGATGCCTACTTCTGTGTGAAACACAAGGTGAGGTCTTCAAGTAAAATATCGCTGGTGTCTACATAATATATGTATCATTAAAAGATATTGGCTTGGACTTATTGTTTCTGTAAATCTGTAAATCTTCTAATAAAAAAAATTAATGGTGAAGGGCAATCATGGCCGTATTGCTAGAGCTAACAGTCGCTAACAATGTTTTTTTTGTGGGGAACACAAGTAAAACACACACTAAAGGAAAGCAGTAAATAGAAAAGGAGATGTGGTGTATGAGTGAAGAAGAGGGATAAATAAGAGGAATGTTGGAACAGGAAAATATGAGGGAAAGTCCGAGGGGCATGAGTATTTTTTTTATTTGTTTTGGTGGGAATAGGCCCCATTTTTTCTGCTTTTTAAAAAATAGAAGGAAAGGTAAAGATAGGGATAGAGGAGCAGGTATACCTATAGAACAGATAGCACAATACAAGACAGACAAAATTAGCAAAAAGCAGAAAGGACAGGTAAGTTACACAGAGAGAACACTGCACAACATGGGCAATGGAAAGTTAACAAACAGGGTAGGGATTCTTACCAGCCATGGTGAAATGCAGAAAAACAAATCTACCTATGCACTACCACATTAGCACATGTGTGGCATTCATACCTGGATGTATATGACCAATGGTAAATGTGTGTTATAGGGAAATAAATAAGGATCACAGTACAAATTGGATAAATAAATAAATATCTAAATAGCTTGTCAGCAGTGCAGATATAAGCTAAGCAACATCACAGATGAGCAAATGCAGGCGTAATATGGTAGAGATCTCCAGAGGACAGAACCAAACGTATAACCATGCATGTGAAAGGCAAACGACCAAGCACAGTGCCAACCAGAAGTAGTGCAGAAAAAAAAAAACAACAAATACTGATACATATACAAAAAGATGCACACAACCAAAACAAACATGTAATGGAATGTGTGTTATGTTACACACATATGCTATGTCAAAGGCAACATACAGGCGTACATGTGTATGTATGTGTGCCATTGGCATAAATGGAATGTACGTGAAATCAAGATCAACACACATACATATACCAATGACATGTAATAATATGTTAGAAAATGTAACAATACAGCATAATGAATATAGCAGGTTGTGCACATGGATGTGAAAAAACTACACTGGGTAACACACAAGTGCAATAAGAACAAGGAGGTATTGCAAGCATTAGCCAGCAACGTCTATGCATATATCCTGCATTGTACAATGGACATACATGTGACACAAGTTCACTGTGTCAAATTAATAAATGGCAGTAGTTTTAACAAAGGCAAACCTAACTGTAAAAATAATAGGGAAACGGTAAGGTGGAAGAGAGGTGAACAACCTGGGCCCACATCAGGGTAAAGCAAGACAAGTTAAGTTGACACTATGCAAATGCATGTGTAAAGCACACAGGGTGCTGTAGAAGCCACACAGACATACAATGAAACAAATGGAAAATGTATGTCAGACAGCCAGATGAATTGCTGATATCCATAGAACTGGACATGTATAAAACACAAATTACAATCACATATGCAGATACTGTAATGCAAATGTCAAATAAAGAAATGCAGGTTTATGTCAACTAACCTGCTCATTACGGAGTAAAGGACACTCCAGTGAGCATCATTACAGCACATCTGCAGTAAATCATTGAACGCTGCCTTGTCAAAGGTACATTTATGTGTCAGTATGCATCTGACTGTGCACACACATGTACAGTCATAATGTGCACAACTATTTATGGAAGGTGTACACTAATGTCACTACATCATGGGTGTGGAAATGCTACATTCAACAAGCAAAGTATAATGTACTGTGAAATGTGTAATCTGTAATGTTGTGTACAGATTAACGCTACCTTGCTGTTTGGTGCAGTCATAAAAGGAGGATTGCACAGAGACAGGATATACCTGTATATGATTCCACATGGCATCAGTATAGCCAAATCATGACAGTGGATCATCATGAAAAATGTCATTCAAAACATGTGCAATGACATCTGTATGTTGCACATTCCTAATATATCAAAACAGAAATCCAAGACATATCATACTGTTACTGGTGGAGTATGGACAGCATATGTTGCCTGTCAGTCATCCCAGTAAGATACAAGTCTAGATGCCTCAGCATTGTCGTCATCATTGTCACCATTATCCTCAGAAGAATCTTGCAATTGGCTCCCATGTGCATGTTATTGTCTTTGGATTGACAAGCATCTTTGGGTACAATGCTCTGTAAAGATTAATTGCAAAACACAACAGAAAAAAAGAAAAGAAAATGTCTATCATGCAGAACAGTCCCATGAATATCATAGCACAACACAATATCATTATGATGACAATTTACACAGGGACTGAGACACATCCATTATGGACAGAGTTACCTATGACCCTATATGTCATACTCCTAAAAAGGATGACAGTATTCTTTTATGATCAGTTCTATAAACATAGACACACACACACATGAGTCATTAGCTTTGTAAAAATGTATGAATGCTCACATCAACATATTGTACTGTCTGCATTCAATGATTAATATGAGCAGTCACAACATGTCATTTTTAAAATGAAGAGAAAGTGATCTCTCAATATTATGGAAAATAGGCAAGCCGTATGACAAACATCTGAGACAGGCAGAATGATATTTGGCTGAACACACATCAATTTAATGAGTACAACACTAAAAATGTGATTTGTTCAATCAACACAACTGCTGACATACAATAATCTAATATATCTGTTACTAACAGAATTGTATGTTTATAACTGTATGCATTATCTACAAAACAATTAAGAATCAGTATGAAAAAACTAAACTTTGTGAATATGCTTGCTGATTCTGAACTGCCACAATACAATTAAATTGGTATCTTCTCAAGTATCAACCAGCCAGGTCTAGAACTGTGTTTCTAAAAAAAACACCCAAGGAGTTAGAGACAGATACAGTATCAATGTTGACATGCAGGGAGTGCTGAATATGAACTTCTGCAATCAAATGGGTATCTGCTCAAGTGACAGTCAGCCAAGGCTATAACTGTGTTTCTAAAACACACACCCAAGGGGTTGGCAACAGACACAATATCAAGCTCGACCTGCAGGGTGTACTGAATATGAACTGCTGCAATCAAATAGGTATGTGCACAAGTGTCAGTCAACTTAAGCTATAACTGTTTCTACAAAAACACCCAAAGTGTCTGAGCCAGATGCAATATCAATGTTGAATTGAAGGGCATGACACACACTCTGCAAAATAGGCAGACTATACACAGCAAATCAATCACCACAGCCAGACGTAAAAGTGTGCTAAAAGATGTATCATAAGTGCTAGTCAAACCACTTACACTTGTATGTAAAATATCCACCTAAACAGATGTAGTAACAGAGACACCAAACCAACTTTTATTACGTTGCGGAGTACATTTAAAAAATGTGTCCTGAAAAATGGCTCAGTCATACATAAAATATCAACATTGTTAGATTTTATTCACAGTTGTAAGCACAGCTACTATGTGATGATTTAACTTTCCCTACTGATGCGTGATGGGTATTCCTGCATTCTGATCAATAAACATGTTATTGTGAAAATACAGGCCAGTAGACATAGGAAGATGCATATCACATCATAAAATATGTAAAATAATCAACATACCTCTTTCACTCCACTGATCCTCAAGCCTGTGCATCCACTCAATGAACATGACTCTCTTCCGACTGTGATCCTCATTGCCTGAAATCAAAAAATAGAATTCATGAAAAATATATTCCTCAGATTACACTGATATACATTTTTCAACACAGTTGGTTGACATTTCTTTCTGAAGAATATTAGATAATCACAATATACAGTTGATATTTTTACATTTCAACACAGATTGGAGGACATGAGATTCAAACCTACAAACACAACCTACATCCAAAATCTAAACTTGAGAGCTATCTACTTACATAACACATCTTAAAAAAAACATGTTTTATAGGCAGTGAAAATAGTTAATGTTATGACATCATCTTGATGGGGATGCTCATGTAGCTAAGCAGTTGGCAAATACATTCATGCTATCACTGTGTTAAGCTACATTAATGGTAATGCAGAGCATGCATTTTTCAGGCAGTGTGACAGTGTCATGTAGTATACAGCTTCTCTCAACAGAACCATATTTATTTATTTTATTTATTTTACATTTGTTTACTGAGATTGTCCGACTGGGCTAGCAGACCATTTTCAGTTGAGGCCCGGGGACAAAAGCTCCAATAACAATTATAGTAACAAAGACATAACAATTTAGAACAGTAATTACAATAAACACAGTAAAAACATATTCCCCCGGATTTACTATTCTTCCATGCAGGACTAGCTTAGTCCTGCATGAAGGCAGCCGTTTAGGAGCAGGACAGCAACGCGCCATGCATATTAATGAGGTGCGCTGCCTGAGCTCCTAGACTTACATGGAGTGTATAAGAGTGCAGGGGGTGTGTCTGAGAGCAGAGCTGTCAGAATATAAATGCCGCCTCAATGAAGAACAGCAGAAAGGGCTATGAAATGATCGAGACCGCTCATAGGTGTCCGCATATCCCCATCAACATTCCCCCTGGTGTACAACAGCAAGTAAATACAAATAAAATGAACAAACCTTTTTTTATTTTTTTAAAAATCTGATTAAGAATAACCATAGGTGCGCGGGTGTGCCCATCGCTTAGCTACGGTTAATACAGCTTAAATGGCTGAAGAGGATAACAAGGAAGATATATGCAAAAGAACCAGCATACCAATGGTGTAGTGGGCAAAGCATTCACCTTATGCACAGGTGTTCCTGGTTCGAGTCCCACTGCAGTACATACCATTTCCATGGCAAAGCAGGTTATGATCAATATTTTTGTTGCATAACCCAATAAATAACATATATTTATGAACTAGAGTACTGCAGGAAATGCACATGTGAGGTGTCAGTGTCATAATGAATAAAGCACTAGTAAGAAGGTTTAAGCACCAATAAGCAGTAGTAAGCATATTTAAGCAACTAGTAAGCGAGTTTAAGCCCGTTTGCGTGGGGGTAAGCAATGCACACACAGGTTAAGCAATTCTGAAGCTAACTCTCTGTAAGCATATGTAACCGGAGGTTAGCATTGCTTACCCTCATGCAAATCAGTGCAAACCTGCTTACAAATGCTCAAAAGTGCCTTAACCACTCTGTATCCAATGGCCCTTGCTCTGCACTTCAAAAAAATAAACATCCTTGCCGGTCTTGAATCCAGGATCCTATACACTATAGTCACAGTAGTTAACCACCAAGCCATCACAGCAGTACAAAAGAATGAGGCATCAGCAAAGAAGTCTTCACTATAGTAAATTCAAACTGAACCTGTGACATGAATTAGTATACAGACATATGTTCCATAACCCACTACATAACATAAATATATGAACTGGAGTACAGCAGTAAGCCCAGCAGTCAGGTGTAATTGTAAAAGAGTGTTGAAGTCCCCAATAAAACACAAGGGCCACATACAGTGAACATACACATGAATCAAAGATACCAGGCATGCATATAAGATGTAATGAATAATAAATCAATGCCAAAAAGGAAATATAATGCAAAGTCAAATGTAAGCAATGCTAAGCATTGCACAGGCCAGCTTAGGAGGCTAAGCAATGTGTAGGCCAGCTAACTCAATGTGCCCAGTGTTATATCCCTTTAAACAATGCCAACCTTAGTTAAGCAGGCTTGCCCATAGCTTAGCCTTTTCAAAACTGG
Organism: Protopterus annectens; assembly: GCF_019279795.1. NCBI lineage: Eukaryota > Metazoa > Chordata > Ceratodontiformes > Protopteridae > Protopterus > Protopterus annectens. The sequence goes on from NC_056730.1 coordinate 310,398,236, forward strand.
CCAATCATGGAAAAGTGTGGGAAATCGACCCTACTTAAACCCAAGAGGTGGGAATACATCTCATAACTGGTTGTAGCTTTCCTTGCAGGCACTATGTCACGAAGGGGAGAGGGTGTACACTTTTGGGAACAGCGCTGGTGCATCCAGGAGTCTAGAGTCATGGCAGGACTCCTTGTCAAAGACCATGACCAGAGACTGCTGCAGAGCCAGTACCAGGGTTCCCAATATAAGGTGGAAGTCTGGGACCAGTGCCACTGGCATACCCCGAACTTGTGAGCAGGTCAGGTATCACTATGCTGACCTGAAGCGGGATAAGGGGGACCTTTTGGACCAGTGGATCCAAGAGGCTAGAACGGCAGGAGCTGTACCAGCTGTGTGTATGTATCACCCCACTATGTTATATTAATTGCCAGCTCATGTATATCATGGATAGGTATGGCTAAATATTCCTGTTATGTCCTCCACAGCTGCAAGTGAGCGGGCCATGAACCAGGAGGCTCAAGGAAGTCACCTGGAGAGGTTGCGACATAAGGCAGGTCAGTAATAGTCTCGCATTTACTGTCATAGGAAATACATCTAAAAGTATTAGTAAATTAATTGCCTGTATAAAACCTGTATTGTTTAAGGCAAGTACTGCATACACCAGAGAATATGGCAGGAAGAGTCTCATATAGTTTGTATGTAAATAAAAGCGTAATAGCCTGACAATAAAGGCCTAACTGCTGGACTGCATGTGTATACTCTGGTATCATATGGTAATGTAGATTTGTAATCATGTAATAGTACTGTTGTATTAAGCATTACCCACACTGTGCACCATAAATAGAATGTGAAGGAATTCCTGTATGACTGGTGTAATCCCCAGAAGCCATTTAGAACAACCGTGAGACACATAGACAGAAAACAGGGAAAATGCAGACAACAAAACCCGAATAGCACATGCAACTGAGATGTGAACTGTTGCTTTTTTAGCACAGATAGCCGTGGTTCAAATCTTGCCAGTGGTAGTAGTCTGCATACAGAATCATACCCCACAACTGTACAGATATGTCCAGAATGTCCAGTAATGTGGCCCGTATCTGTTGCCTGTCAACCTATCTCCCTGGGAAATCAGTGGGATGATCCCAGACGTATAGGCAGCAAACAGGAAATACAACTGATTGACACACATCTATGAGAACAAAGCTGGAACACTAGCAACTCCCCAAAGTCTTATGAGACTAAGAAGCCACGTATGTCCCATTTACACCCCCATCTTGTCAAGCAGTGGCCAGAGTGTGTACAGTAACAGAGTGAGATGTATGTGCATAATAGTAATGTGGAATCTGGTACTGTGTGTGGCAACAATTAGGTAGTGCTAACAAACATTTCTCCCACAGGTCTGTCAGATACCAACACTGTGTCCAGAAATACAATACTGGTACTGTTTACATTGGCATTGTATGCATTGTGAGTGATGCAGTTTCTCTGAATAATGAGGTATTACTCATCACTGTCATCCACATGGTCCTACAAAATATAACTGTCTAGGAAATCTGTATAAGTGTTGTAATACAAGGTCAGAATGCAAAAGCACAGAATAATTAAAAGACAGAAAGCAGATAGGAGATATACAGCAATATCTATATAGCACACACAGCTCTGATGGACAGTGTTTAAGTTGTAGCAGACACAGCCATGGTCTGAATCCTGGGAGTGGAAGTAGGCTGCATACAGAATCATACCCCACAACTGTACAGATGAGAGCAGAATGTCCAGTATATGGGCCCATATCTGCTGCATGTCCCCCTGTTCCCCTGGTAAGTATGTAGGATGATCCCAGATGTTTAGCCAGCAAACAGGGAATACAAGTGATTGTCCAACATCTATGTGAACAAACCTGTCACTGTAGCAACTCCCAAAACTGTTAGGAGAGTAATAAGCCAAGTACGTCCTATCTACACCCCCATGTTATCAAGCTGTGACCAGAGTGTGTACAGTAACAGAGTGAGATGTATGTGCACAATACGAATGTGTAATCTGGAACTTTGTGTGGCATCATTCAGGTAGTGCTAACAAACATTGCTCCCACAGGTATGTCAGATACAAACACTGTGCTGAGAAATAAAAACATTATACCCTGTACTGGTACTGTTTACTCTGGTATTGTAGGAAATTGTGAGTGTTGCAGTTTCTCTGAATAATAAAGTATCACTGATCACTGTCACCCACACTGTGCTACATAATATAACTGTGTAGGAAAGCATGTATATGTGTGTGTCAAGTCAATAAAGGTTGAAGAGGGCAATATTCTAGATATGTCCCGGTACACCTGCATGTGGTCAACACATGGTCAGAGTCTCTGCAGAAAGAGTTGGATAGCTATGTGCACAACATCAACCCGGAATCTGGGAGTATGTGTAGAAACAGTTAATTAGTGTTAACATACATTCCCTCCACAGGTATACCAGGTTAGAGGTGTATACTTCAGGTAAAACCAGTTAATGTATAATGATGATGACAGCCATATCACTGCCTAAACTAAGGCTATATGTTAGTGTAGTAAGACATGTAAGGTACAGATAACAGCACTGACTAGGAAAGTAATGTGAACTAAAGGAATATACTAGTTGTTAATTGACATATCCCCCCCACCATATCTCCAACAATATACAACATACCCACCCAAACAGTATGTAATGACTCCAATGTTCTGATAATACCCTATTGTTTGATAAATATTTTAATTGTTCCCATGCATGTGTTAAATTGAATTATTCCAACATTGGTGGCATGGTGCCATCAATGTACCTGCATGCTGTTCTTAATACCACTGTGATCCCATATATGTATGTATTCTGTTTGCAATGCAACTGTTCCATATCTGGTGTCTGGGTTAATGGGAATATCCATGCATGAGGTTAAACCTAACCCTGGAATGTGCTGACTATTACTAACCCATATATGATGATAAAGTCTAAACACTATAGCACATTTGGGAAGGCAGGTCCCAGCGGACCCACCTGTCCCACCTCAGCTGGCCATGGCACTGGGCACCAGCATGTCTGAGGCCTAACTCGGGACCTCCCGGTCCGTTGGTCCTGCACCACCTTTAGGTAGAACTACCTCAGAGGATGGGGCTCACCCCACCAAGAGTGGGTGCGGACAGGAACCTGTCACCCATCACCAGGTCTGGGTCGTGGTGCGTAGCAAGCTCAACCAGCAGCTTGGTGATCTGCTATGCCAGCTTGAGGGCCATGTGCCATGACTAGAGGGGAAGACTGGCTCTGTGATTCAGCCCCTAGCGCAGCCATGTTTGGGGCTGTGAAGGTGTAGTGGTGACTGCCCATGGGTGGGGACCTTAGTCACACTGTTTCCACTAGGGGGATCATGGGCTTCCGATTTCCCAACACCCCACCCCATCAAGGTGTTTACCCCCACATGTGTCACATACCGCCCCTGCATGCATCCTGTTTGTCTTGTCTGTTAACCTACCTACCTACCTCCCCAAGTATACCTATCCCTCCCCAACATCCCATTCTCACCTAAAAAACAAAAGCAAAAAAAGGACAATCTGTTACCCAAAAAAAAATCTCGTCCCATACAAAGCTGTCCATTTCGCACACATGTCCACTGGACACATGTAATCAGGTCTAATTGGCATCACAACTTATTACTGTTGTCCTCACCCCTTTCCCAGGGGTTTGAGTGTCCAAACCTACCTCCAAATTCAGTTATATTATATGCACAGCTGTTGCTGTAGAAGAAATGGGCAGCTATGGACCTTCCCCACACCTTTCCTGCACATCCCTAGCTATTTTCCCTACTGTCTTTCCATCTTTGTGCTCCTTTTTCACCACTTTCCTATAAACCCTTTTTCTTTTCTTGTAAAGAAATTAGCGCAGGGGTAAGTGGGAGTAAGCACTTTTAAGAAGCAGTAAGTGGGATTAAGCCTGTTTGCGCGGGGGTTAGCAATGCCTACACAGGTTAAGCAATTTAGAAGCTAACAGAGTATAAGAAACAGTAACAGGAAGTTAGCAGTGCTTACCTCCATGCAAACCCATGCAAACCCGCTTACAACCACTCAAAAGTGCCTTAATCACTCTGTATCCAACTGCCTTTGTTTTGCCCAGCAACAAAATAAACAGCCTCTGCAAGGCTCAAACCCAGGACCCTGCACACCATAGCCAAAGTGATTGATCACTAAGTCATATCAGATATACATAACCCTGATGTTTATACAAACATATCATCCAGTCCAGTCATTCAACAGTACAGGGAATGTATTCCAACATGTAGCTGTATATGTGTGTGTCTATATATATTAATATCTAAACAGATGAAACATATCTCTATATGTATATATAGATATATACATAGAAATATATATATATATATATATATAAACATATATACATACAAATCCATACATATATGGATATATATGTCTACATCTATATATACAGACATACATCTGTAGATAACAATGGGAACATAAATAAAATATATATGTCCACATGCACTGTTAATGGGGTTGAGTTGCCCCAATAAACATATGTCTTGTGCGAATAGGTATACCCCCCCACAGCCAAACATATCTGCCCTGCAATACACTACCAACGTTTGCAGATCCCATAACCAGGCCCTGACATGACATGGGCACAAGATGTTTACAATACTCCATCCCACCTGTATGATGCCAGGCTGGTATCAGTAACATATCATGCAGTACAGTCTGGCTCCCATAGGGAATGTACAATGTGGAAGCTATCAACATCCCTAGGATACATATACACAGACACATATATGCAGATACAGATATATATATATATATATATATATATATATATATATATATATATATATATATATGTATACATATATATATAGGTATATATGTAACTACACATACACATGCAGAGATATGTATAGTAAGATACATATGTAGAAGGTGCACACAATATGGAACAGCCACTATGCCTACAGTTACCACCTTAACAACTGGGCACTGTATGAGCCACCCATACAAATGGCAATCATTGCCTGCAACATATACCCACAGAGAGTAGAGTTCAAAGGATATAACATCACACACAGGTTTGCATAAATGGGGAAGCTTTATTTGTGTACTATTAAAGCTGTATATGCCATGTCACATAGCTGTTTAGACACTGACATCCATATAAACAGAGTAATGCAACTGTGAAACAGTTATACTAATACAGTAGTCCGGAAAGGTTTACAAATGTTGTTATCCAGGCCGAGGCCTTCAAGTAGTACAATATTTAAGACAGACTGGGCCACAGGATACCAAACAATCAACAGTAAGTAATGCAGATGTGTAGTTCAGCAGCCTCTAGCTACACTCTGTACACAATCCCTAGGGGGTAAAGTCCTCAGTTGACACAATGGGATGTAACTGTTACATAACAAGGCATGACTGACACTATCACAATCACACTGACAAACAGAACAGTCTGTATGGCAGGTGGCAGTAGGCCTGCATTTACCCAAGGTGGATTGTATGGTAATGTGCATTCAGATACCTTATTGCAGCGTAGACATGTGTGTGGGTCGTCACATCTGCTTTTATCATGTGCGCCATTGGCTACTGACAGACATCCTAAGGACATCATAGGACAGTACCACTGCTAGCACGTAATGCTCCTGTGGACTACAGCAGAGATAGTGGCCAATATATGTGGACAGTCTGATACACTTTGGACAGTCCAGAAGTATACACAGAGCCCGTTAGTGCAAGACATGTGGACCAAGCCTGACAATGTGGATGTTAACAGCCATGTAGATGGGTATAACATGTAACTACTGGTACACATTTGCCCTCATAGGTTATGCATTCACACATCCCTGTCTATCCTGACACATGATAACTGCTGGTACGGAGGTGCCATGGCCACATACTAGTCACTAGATATTGAAATACATCTCTACAGCATCCCACTGCTCTGTCTGACATACATGACTGTTATGGTGGCCTGGCAGCAGTACATCTGGCAAGTATCTGGACATGACATCTCACTGGGTAAGTACACTAAGCTGCTAGGCATGTAACAACACACTGTGCTGGCTACAGGCAGACTGGCTCAGCACAGGCCTACACTTCCTATGGGGGAATGCACATGTACCAGCATGTATAGCAGGCTCTACAGGCATGTCACAGCACAGAGTATGACACACCTGTGTGAAAGTGCATAACTGCAACCAATGTGAACACAGCCACAGCAACATATGGTAAGCTAGCATAATATTACAGTATATCGACTATCTGTGCAACACCATCCTCATATGTGCCACTCACACACTAACCCTACATATACTGGGCCGCTCCACAGTGTTGTCAGAAGCCTGTCTGTGGTATGGGACATGTGTGTGTATGGCCCTACAAGCGTGTAAGCCAATAGGGTAACATATAGTGGAGCAGCATGTAACATCAGATAGAACAGGACCACGAACAATGACATCTACCACAGTCTGTTCACAGGCCAAAGTACATATGAACAATACACACAGTGTCAACAATCACCATGAGTACACAGACATCAATACTATACACACAACCACAGGATGTCCAGGTTATGTCATAAATTGTAACCCCTACTACACATAACATGTGTAGCAGTCTGATATCTCACTGACTTGTTATCAGATATGATGACACTATTTATGGTGTACAGCACATATGCACCTCTTACTGCATGACATATATACAAAGGTTGACAGAGTTGTGGCTGTAGGCACATACACAGGGCCAATATTGACATGTTGCTGAGATACCCTCATACATTCACTGCTGTAACAGGGTTTGTTGCAACATCTTTCCTATGAGGGATATGAAGTCAATAACTCTCATGGCTGTCGCCATCTACAGACTGCAATCCTCACACTACCATCTGCAGTTCCCAGACAGGTGCTCTGTGGGTAACACATGAAACAAAAGGCACCACACACTGCCCAGTCTGCAGAACACCCTGCAGATGGAGGTTTCCTCATAAACATAGCATTGACATGGCAGCTATTAAAACATGTAGTACAGCCATATCCACACACACCCCATTAAACCAACATTACTCCAAATGCAGTATAACAGCACTTACAGTCTGTAGTCAGGTCAGGCACATCACCCTCCTGTGTGTTGCCCTGTTTCCACAGTATATGTTGACAAAATCACACACTGCTGTAATCCAGACTATACAAACTGAAAAACTGGCAACCGAGTGTAGAAAACTCTCAAACCTTTAATGAAAACAACAAAAATAGTACTACAAAGAGCTTTTCATCTAGCTCAGTGGCTAGACTTCCTCAGGCAATTCCAATTGTAACAAAGTGATATTTAAATATTAACTAAATTAATCACATGACGTATACACATAATTAATATGTAATTGTACCATCTATTTCATTAATCAACTTAAAAAGACCATTGTCACAAAATAAATACTGTTAAAAATATATAAATATATAAAATAATTCTCCCTCAACAAAACCAAATTCTTCCTACCATCAGAATATTTTGAATAACTAATTCTCTCACATTATACAAGTAACTATCACATTAAAACAAGATTGTATCATATAAAAACAGGAATAATAATTTGATAAACTTAATAATTCACACCACATAACTACAGTTAAAGTAAAACATTTATCTCCATATGCTTTTTAAATGCAAGTATGGTAAAACAGTACAAGCTTCGTTTAAACCTGGATGTTGATGGGCATTCAAATGGAGTTGCCATAATAGTTCCAGTTGTGCTAAAAATAGTGAAGCAGGTCCACTATTATCATCTTGTTTTACTTGATCAATAATCAAAAACTTAAACCTGTGATGTGGTGCTGTAGAAATGTGTCTAGCCAGTGCGTTCTCTGTCCTTCCCTTCCTGATTGCACACAAGTGTTCATAAATTCTTTCTTTAAATTTATGGTCGGTTTTCCCGACATAGAAAGCAGGGCAGAGAATGCACTGTGCAAGATATGATACAGTCTTAACAGTTTTTAAAAATGATGGTGATGGTTTAAAAATGATATAGTTGGGCATTGCAATTTAATAGTATCTTTATGAATATTTTCATTTATACAAGTTAGTTACTTGTTTTAATTTGATAGTTACTTGTATAATGTGAGTGAATTAGTTATTCAAAATATTCTGACGGTAGGAAGAAGTTGGTTTTGTTGAGGGAGAATTATTTTATATATTTTTAACAGTATTTATTTTGTGACAGTGGTCTTTTTAAGTTAATTAATTTAATGGATGGTGCAATTACATATTAATTATGTGTATAAGTCATGTAATTAATTTAGTTAACATTTAAATATCACTTTGTTCATATGTTCATAGATTAGTACTAGGCTAACTGCTCTTGCAAGTCATTTTTAGCCTAGCCAGTTATCCCTTGTGAGGCTCAAACCCTGCATCTTGTGTTTGTAAGGCAAACACCTTAACCATTAGACCACCCTCCCTGAGGAAGTCTAGCCATTGAGCTAGATGAAAAGCTCTTTGTAATATTATTTTTGTTGTTTTCATTAAAGGTTTGAGAGTTTTGACACTCGGTTGCCTGTTTTTCAGTTTCCACAGTGTATGTTATTAGAGGTAGATCCCCACTCCATCTGAGATGCTGTTTTGCCAAACAACAGATCGAGTTCCTGCTCACAGTGAATGTAAAGGCCCAACAGCAACATGATGTTCCTAAATACTGGAGTGTGTTTCCATGCAATTGGCTAAGGGAATGTTACCACAGCTGTTCCACATGCAAGCAGCTAGAGGAGGGCTGCAATTTGTGCTGAGGCCATCAGCTGATCATACGCAACACTTAAAATACACATGCTGCTGCATAAGCACAGCAGGTGTAAGTCTCCACATCCACCAGCAAGGGAGTGAGAGAGGCAGACAGAGGCAAAGAATAGTCAGGGAGGGGTGGGAGAGTAAAACATAAACATGTTTGTGTCAAACACCTACAAGTATAGGGTATCAAACCCCTGACAACTATGTAGTGCTATCACATGTCTATGCAGTTATTGGATGCACCACATAGGTTACATGTTGAGGAGCCTTCAAAACGTATATGTGATGGTGAGTGACATTTGAAACAGGGATATGGTAGCTACATGGTAGGTGTAGTACACATGCCTATCCACATTAATACGTGCCAGCGTCAACACAGCCACACTCTCACAGGGATGCACACACACTGACACACTTGGCAAAGCCAGGAATACAAATCATCGCTAGTGAGATTGCCACAACACATTATAGTGCAGGTATCACATGCACCACAGGGGTCATACGGAGGTTATATGGGCAAAGGGTATGTGGAGGTGTTTGACATCACACAGCATGCTTCAGTATGCCAATGGAGGTTGTAGTGAGTGTGAATGCGGCCATACACATCATACAACACACACACAGATACAGGGTGCCAGTACTGACATGCATAGGTGCATTGCTGCATGGGTGTGTCGTGGTCGACTGTGCCAGGTGACTATACAAGGCTAGATGATGGGTATACCTTGGCATCAGGCCACATGATAATGGTCTTTGTTGTGGCTCATGGGTGTAGTGTCTGGATCTGACCACACAGGTGGGTATTGTATTCACCATCCAGTCACCTGCATGACTATTGCACATGGCCAATGCTGTGCATTGCTTGCCATGTATGTGTTCCTTAGTCCATGACACACCTCCCACATGCATGTACAGTGACATGGAGAACTGTACCTTTGGTGTCTGGCCCATGTTGTGTACACAGATTGCTATCATCAGATGTGGCAGTCCTGGCCTCATGTGGCAGGAACTGTTAATGGACAGCAGGTTGACCCAGCACCTACACTGATAGTATGATACCAGTATTCCCTGGTGTCAGTGGCATCTCTCCATACAGACCATGTTTTCAGGCATGGTATGTCCTTTGTGGGTCATGTTTGAAGGCACCACAGGTGTTGCAGGTGTCCAGTGGGGAACATGGGAAGGTGCACTCTCAGCATATACGTGCCTATTGGACTGATGATTGGGATGTCATGCCCACTGTAGCCCACTGCAATCACACAATGTTTACTATCAGTGGGCAATATGCAGGGTACTACCAACATAGCGGTTGTTGCCTAGGAAAGTGTATGTGTGTATGAGACATGGGTTGTGAGTGTTATCTGGGTAATACTAGGGTCACTCACCTTGTTTGTCTGGCCTTGATGTCAAATGTAGGGATATGGATATGCACCCCAGCCTCTCAGCTATTTCACATCTGTTATCCCTGTAAGGTGGACATTGTGGTATATACTAGGGCCACCATATAATAAATTTGCAAAACCCACTCCCCATTGACTCCAGTTGTTACACACTCACACCTTCTCCACACAGGATACAAATTACAAACACAGACACACACCTGTCATGTCTGGGATTAGAACTCCAACCTAACTAGTTTATCACACTATAGCACTACACAGTTATAGGATGTGCCATGGAGATTACTAGAATACTCCATCCCCAAAGGTGTATTTCACAGTGAATGACATCAGCAGGATTGCCAATGTAGGGCATTTGAAGTGTAGTGAGTGTGACTAGCCTAAAATGCATTACTCCCTACACAGACATAGAAGCACACACAAAACATCCACAACTGCCATGTGTGGGGCTAGAAACCCTACCAGAGTTGTATATCACACTACAGCATGAAGCAGTTATAGGATGCACCAAGGGGATAACTGCCCTACTCTTTACACAAAGGTGTATTTCACAGTGAATGACATCAGCAGGATTGCCAAAGTATGGCATTTGAAGTGTAGTGACTGTGACTAGCCTAAAATGCATTGCTCCCTACACAAACATAGAAACACACACACAACATCCACAACTGCCATGTGTGGGGATAGAACCCCTACCAGAGTTCTATATCACACTACAGCATAAAGCAGTTATAAGACACACCACAGGGATAACTGGAATATTCTTTCCCCAAAGGTGTATTTCACAGTGAATGACATAAGCAGGATTGCCTAAGTAGGGCATTTGAAGTGTAGTGAGTGTGACTAGCCTAAAATGCATTGCTCCCTACACAGACATAGAATCACACACAAAACATCCACAACTGCCATATGTGGGGACAGAACCCCTTCCACAGTTCTATACCACACTACAGCATGAAGCAGTTATAGGATGCACCAGAGGGAAAACTGGAGTAATCTTTCCCCAAAGGTGTATTTCCCAGTGAATGACATCAGCAGGATTGCCAAAGTAGGGCATCTGAAGTGCAATGAGTGTGACTAGCCTAAAAAGGCATTACTCTCTACACAGACAGACAGACACTCACACACACACACACACACACACACACACACACACACACACACACACACACACACGCACACACACACACACACACACACACACACACACAGAGTTACCATGTCTGGAATTAGAACTCCTACCTATTTTATCACACGACAGCAGTACACAGTTATAGGATGTGCCATGGAAATTACTGGGCTATAACCTTCCCAAAGGTGTATTTCAAGGTGGATGACATCAGCAGCCTTGCCAAAGTAGGGCATTTGGATTGTATGGAGTGTGACTAGTCTAAAAAACATTGCTCTCTACACAGACAGACACACACACACACATGCAAACACGCAGTTGCAAATCTGGGATAAGAACTCCTACCTAACTATTTTATCACACTACAGCAGTATGCATTACAGGATGCACCATGGAGATTACTGGGCTATAACTTTCCCAAAGCTGTATTTCACAGTGGATGACCTCAGCAGGCTTGTCATAGTAGGGCTGTGGGGAAGGCAGTGTGTGTGCATGGGCCATGACCCATTCATCTAGGGGTTGACACACCACATGGAGGCAAACGCAGGGCCATATTCCACAGGTATGTGTAAACAACTGCTATATAACTGCTTCCTTGTACAGTCATGTTGCACAGCTAGCACTTGCACCACATAGTCGGTACTGCTGGCAGATACCATTGGCTAGTATCTACAGTGAGTGACATCTGAACCTCATGTTGTTGTAGACATTTGGCTGTGTGCTGGGTGAGACAGGCGTGGATGGCTCCTTGTCACAGTCACTCTCTTCCACACATCTATGTACGTCTACTTTTTGCTTATTATAGTGTGTTGTTCTTGAATATATGTCTGTATTCCTATCCACTGTGTGTGCAAAGCATGAGGGGTGCACATAGAGGAGTGTCTGCACTAACATCTGCAACTGCCAGATATGTCTGGTCCACTGTTGTTTGCAGGCATGGGCTTCATGCGTGTAAGTGTGTGAGCATTCCCAGTGTGACCTTTCAGTATGTTGTTGTCTGACATTGCCTTAATTTCTCTAAGTGTGTGAGCATGCCCAGTATGCCCTTCTGTATTGCATGCATGGATTGATTCCAGGTAGTTTGTACTCCAGTGCAGACTTTTGTGTTGTACACCTACAGGTAGCAAACTGCTTCTGCAGGGTATCCTTCAATCATTTGGCAATATGGGGACAAAGTGTGTAGGGGATTGTGTGTACTGTAGGTGATTGTGTCTGTGCTGCTTCAGCTACATGGTACTACTGTTAGCAGAGATATTCGGACATGTGTACTGTTATACACTGTGATGTTTTCTGTCCTCGTGTCCAGGTGGACATTCCTGCTCACAGTAATGTCTTGGGGGACAAGGGGGACTGCAGTTGTGTGCGATATTGTGGGCAGACACCTACATATTCATTGTAGGTTATGCAATCCTGGAAGGGGTGCTGCAGACACTTGCTGCTGGGTCTGTGTATCTGGTTCAGCACCTTGGTAAAGTGCTAGCAGGGGATCCCATACATGTACAGCCATCAACATGACAGTATAGCCCTATATTTCTATGGCAATACCTCACAGCTGTACAGATTCACACAAGTTACCCAGAGGCAGGGGCCATGAGTCAGGACATTACCCCTATTGTGGTGTACGGGCAGGTATGTAGGCACCCATTTATGTGTTTACAGCCAGGGGTAGTGTGTGCACACAGCTTTGTATCAGACCTTGCACATTCCATACTGCTGATGCTCCCTCCCCCCTCAGTTATTCTATCCTCTTCCATACATTATGCATACATTCTCTGATACTTTCCCTATGATTATCACCCCATCACGGCTGTGTGTTGGTGTTGGTCAACAGTTCATCCAGTGGGTCAGGGACATGGTGGACATGTTACTGTGGTTTGTCTACATGGCCTTGCATATGGTGTATGTGGAGTGTGTTGTGTTGTTAATTGGGTGTCTATGACATAACATGCATTGGCAGTACGGGTGAGACATAGGCCCTTGACAGAGACCTGTGGGCCATTAGCTGTTGATATGGGCCAGATGTGGCAGGTTTTGCATTCTGTCTGCCCTACAGTCTCAGACTGCCATACAATATATTCCCATGGAGTGACAGGGTAGGTGTGCTAGGTGTTCATGCCACTACCTTCTATCAGCTTTGATCTGTGGTTTGGATGCTGGCAGGGTGCTACCTACAGCTGGTGACACACCTGCATGGGTTACCTGCACTGCATGCTGCATTCTTTTGCTATTGCCATATACAGTTGGGGTCATATTGTACCCATTCCCCACAGCAGGGTACAACCGGAGAGGTACCTGTGGGTGGTGTCTGCTTGAACTGGGTGCATGTGTGCTATGGACACTACTTGCATGTGACACACAGATATGCATTGTGCATTACAGTTATGCTTGCATGTGCAGGTACATCAGCTGTTTCCCACTACATCAGTCCTACCTCCTTTGTGATCTGCTAGTGTTTGGGCAGACAACACCAGTATCCCCTACTACAGGACCAGATGATTTGATGCATACCTGCTTGTACTATTCCAAGGGTGTGTCCATTTCACAGTGACACAATATATACTGTATATCCGGGGTACTTTCCCCTGTGTACTGCTTGTATATCTAGCCCAACAGCCACGCCATGTCAGTCTTTCAGATGGTGATGCATATTACCACCATACATTTGCAATGGCTTACTGCTAGCTTGTCTTATACTGGTGGGTATTGTGTTTGGCACTAAAGTTGTGAGGACTTGTCTCTGTCATCAGTGGTAGTGGGCAATGGCCACCAGGTCTTACCTCAACATGCATATATACCGACCACTCTCACACAATATGAAACACACACCAACCTAACACACACATACCTGCATATTGTGCAGATGCTACAACCTATCTTGCTACCTTGGCCACCTCTGTGCATCTGTGCTCCACTGGTATTATACCTACACATACATGTTCCTACATTTCCACATAGGGTTGTGGGGGCCACAGCTGACTGTTACGGGCGTGTGTACATCGGATTGGGGGGCACTCCAGACCATTACCTCATACATATGTAGGGTTGGGGGGGTGCACACCTGACTGTTTCTACATTCCTACACAGGATTGGGGGGCACACTTGACTGTCACTTCATTTCTACACAGGATTGGGAGGGCGCACCTGACTGTTACTACATTTCTACACAGGATTGGGGGGGCACACCTGACTGTTACTACATTTCTACACAGGATTGGGGGGGGCACCTGACTGTTTCTACATTTCTACACAGGATGGGGGGGCACACCTGATTGTTACTACACTTCTACACAGGATTGGGAGGGCACGCCTGACTGTTACTACATTTCTACACAGGATTGGGGGGGGGGCACCTGACTGTTATTACATTTCTATGTAGGATGGGGGGGCACTTGACACTTGCACACATTTGCTATGGCTGTACTTGTATGTCAAGTACTCCATTTCATTCTGTATTCTAACCTATCATGCTGACTGGAGACATATCAGTGTACTACAGGTCTCAGCTTTGATTGACCTACATATTAGTTTCTGACTTCCTACCCTTCAGAACTAAGATCCCACTTCCTGACCTGCTGTAGTGTATCTGTTTAGGCCTGCGGGGAGGTTACCCATAGGCATCATTTAGAGGCCATAGCACAACCTTTGTTTGTGTTTGTAAACACCTGTCCTGCTGGCTGTGACTGTTGTTTGGCATGTGAACCCCCTGACTGGCATGTGTGAGTCACTTACCTTGTGGGTGTCCCAGTACTGAGGGTGGTGCTGCAGGGTTGCCTATGTCGGATGCACATAGTACACTCCCTACAGATGGTTGAGCACAGGTAGTGTCATGTTTGGCATCCCTTTTACTGTATGTGAGAGTCAGTGAGAGGTGTTATTCCCTGGGTCCCTCCTGTGTCAGTGTATGTGCTATGCGTTGCCTCTTTGCCAAGGCCAGGGCATACTGGGCATGCCTCCTTCTGCTTACTGGAGCAGGCTCAGGTTGTTCCTCCTCTGAGTCACTCTGTGCCTGTGCAGGCCTTGGCAATGGTTGGGGGCTGTGTGGCCCTGCCCCATGCTGTTCCTGCTGCAGCTGTTTCCACAGGATCATATTGTGTAGCATGGCACACACGATGACAATTTGGGTACATGTAGCTGGTGAGTACTGCAAGGCTCCACCGGATGTTTCCAGGCACTGGAACTGTGACTTGACCACCCCAAACACACGCTCTATTATAATTCATGTCTGTGTGTGTGCCTCATTATGGAGTTCTTGTTCGGGAGTGTGTGCATTTCTGATGGGTGTCATCAGCCACGGCTCCAGTGCGTATCCAGCATCCCCCACTAGGTGACCGTGAGGGATGTCCCCATTGGCAAATCTCTGGTACAGCTGCGTCAGATGCCAGATGTGAGAATCATGATAGCTTCCAGGGCAGCCAGCACACACATTCATTATTATGCCCTGGGCATCACACATGGCCTGGAAGTTGATGGAGGGGAAGCCCTTGCAGTTGACGTAGACCCTACCTTGCTCACTGGGTGGTGCTTTGATGCATATGTGCGTGCAGTCTATAGCACCCACTACCTCAGGGTATTCTGCTATTTGGTGGAACAGTAGCACATTGCTGGCCAACGCCTCACGGCTGTTGGGAAAATATACGTGCTCACCGGCATGTGCTAACATGGCATCTAGGAACTGGTGGAGTACCCTGGATGCTGATGCCTGTGAGATCCCCATGATATCCCCAGTTGGCCTTTGGATGGTACCTGTAGCTAGTATTCTTAGGCCTACACATACCTTGGTACCCACTGGGATGGGTTCCCCTCTGTTAGTTCTGTGTGTCAGGTGTGGCCGGCACAGCTCACCGATTTGCTGTAGGAGGTCCCTGTCTACCCTATAGTGCTCCACTATCTCCAGCTCATGTAGCCCCTGGTAGGTTACCCTGGGTCTGTAAACTCTCCTCCATCTCCTCACTGTGGGTTGGTCGACAGCATTCACATCGTCACCACCCTCAGCCTCTTCCACAAGTTGTATGATAGCTATTGCAGCCCCTATCATTTTGTTGTTTTGTCTGTTAAAACTTCCCCGCTTATATACACCGGTGGTGTAGAGTATGGGAAAAACCAGAGTGGAAGGTGTTTGCATAGTTTATAGTTATGTTCTGGGCTGGGCTGTTCTGCTGCCTGTGTAATTGGCTGATTCTGATACATTTCACCTGCCAGCTATGCTAGTTCTCCTTGATTAACTTCCTACTATTGTTTTCCCTTCCCATTGCCTTCCTATTTAAGCTCAGGTGTGCACCATGCAAACACAGTGCTCAAATGTGCACAGAGCTGCTATTTCCTGGTTTACCTTTTTTTTCTTTCAAACCCGGTGCGCGGCACGCACAACCACTTAGGCAATGTAAAGAGTGCTAGGCAGACTCAGACACATCCTCTTGCCTAGCTGTGCTTAGCTAGGAGCAAACCTGAGCTACAGGGCTCCAATCCACTTACAGTATGCCTGACCTATGATGTCAGCTAACTCCTAGGATTACACCAAGCTATTCATGCTATTACAATGTTGGGAGCTGACTAGCATGCTGGGGAAATCTGGGATTCACTATCATTCCCCTCATTTGCATAGGATTGCCTGCTAATGCATAGTTACATGTCTCACACTGAGCCTCGCCCCTTAGCAGCCACTACTCACTGGCCATGTTGACTTCTGCCTGCCATTGACTTTAATGGCAGAATAGTGATGTTAGTTAGAATGCTTATTTTAGGTTTCTTTTCTTATTTTCCCTCAATCCTGTTTGTGCGCCGCTGCCCTACGCTTAAATAGCCAAGATCGGCTAAAAAAAAAATAAAAGTTGATTTATTTATTTTTTAAGCTGTTTTCAATGCCAGTGGCCTTATACTTGGCCAGTGGCATGCTTCCTGAATGATATGCATCTTTATTTGGAGCTGTCATGGCTCTGTTTTGGAATTTGCAGAAATGTACTCGGTTACATCTATCGAGAGTCTTTCAGCTGAACTGTACATTTGTGCAGATTACACTAGTCCTGCATGGCTGGTTTCCAGCTTCCTGAATCGCAAATTCACCTAATTTGCATGGATTTTTCCTGCAAATTGGGTAATTTGCATATAGGGGCTGAGTGTGTGCAGGACTAGTGCAGGAGTGCTCCTGCACTCCCCTGCAGGCTATTCCTGGATCGCACGGCAGACATATTGCCTACTAGAACTCCTGCTCTAATTGTGCATGCTGTGCAAGCTTGCAGATTCTGGGGGATTATAAGTCACCTAGTATTAAAACAAATAGAAGCACAGTAAATTAGGTATATACAGTAATAGATGTAGATACAATGTCTACTGATTTTGCAGTAATATCTAGTGTTAGGAATGACAAGTTTCACTGCAATAACAGAGTAAGTATGAGGTGCCTGGTGACCAGAAAGAAGAGAAAAAGAAAAGAAAAAAAATATTAAGAGGTTGAAAGAAGGAAATGTGTAGTAAGAGTGAGGGGTGAAAAAACATATCCAGGGGTTATACAGGAACAGATCCATTTATTATTTAGGTGTTCTTTTTAGAAAGAGTTTAAATTTGGAGGTAGTGGCAGTATTAAGTATACGTTGGGGAATGCAGTTCCATATTTTTGTGATTCTGTGTGAGGACCATTATTCCTTGCTGTATTGTGCATCACCAGGAAAAACATATAGCTTCCCTGTTCTTCATTTCAATGGGTGGTCTGCCAATCCCAGTCTTTCAAAATTTGAGGATGATGTTCTTCTGCTATTGACTTCAATATTTCATGAGAAACAGATTTTTAGCATTTTTACAAAGTATACAATATTAACCAATAAATTGCTTAGACGTCTAACAGGATTTAGCAAGATGTACTGCCCCCACAAGCGACTAGCTGATGTTAATTGAGTATTATAGATTATGGATATATTAGTAGGAATTCAACAATTATGAAGTTATTTGCAACTACTCCCAAAATACGTTATCAAAAAGTGTAATATGTTTCTATAAAATAATGCTATGGGTATATTAAAGCAAGATAACAGTTTCAGATATATGTGTCCTATTTCCAGATTTGAAGACACAGCACAGCAAAATGTAAACATGCTGATCTGTTTCCTTACAAGCTGAGATAGCAGTCAGCACATGACAATCTTAAACAAACAGGTGCTGCTCTCCAAACACTGTTGTTCAACAACTGACGTTATCAGAACAGCGGATTACAGCCATTTTCACAGAAATACAAAGACTATATCAGTGAGTCATTACCATGCACAACATAAATATTAATATAAAGTATTGCAATATGGTTCTTCCAAAACATTCTATGATAATTAAAGTTAACCAAAGTAACAGCTACAGATACATGTTTCCTCTATATGGTTTGGAACCCACAACACGTGAAAGTTTAGACATGCTGACCAGTTACCTTATGGACCAAGCTAACAGTCAGCTCAATATTCTTAAACCAACAGGAGCTGCTGCACAAACCCTGTTATTAGAAAGCTGATGCTATCAGAACATTGCAGATTACGGCCATATTTGTATAAATTCAAAGACTATATCAGTGAGTCATTACCCTGCACAAGATAAATATTAATATAAAGTATTGCAATATGGTTCTTCAAAAAAATGCTATAGGTGAAGTTAACCAAGGTAACAGGTACAGATATATGTTTTCCGTAAATGGTTTGTGACCCAAAACATGCCACAATTACATGATTTCCAGTTGCTTTACAGGCCAAGCAAACATTCAGCAAGTGTTTCATCATAGAAAACAGGTGCTGCAAGTGTTTATTAGAAATCCTGTGGAAAACGGATGACTACAGAAAATGCAAACAATTTGTGGACCTTTCATAGTAAAGAAATAACAGCTATCAACACATGACTAAAAACATATGTGCAAGCAATGAGATGGACATTACTTTTTAAATTAAACATATGTGTGTAAATGTTTAGGAAGAATGATGTAATGACATTTTATATGTGTTTGTATTCCAACTTGTAATGGTCCAATAGGTGATACAGTGCGACTACAATGGAAAACTGTGAAATGCAAAGTCACCTGCAGCCTAGGCACTGTAGGCATCTATGATGCATGAGAACAGTGACTATGTGAAATTATGTAATTAGATGTTATAAAACATATGTACATCTGCAAAGGACATGCTTATGGATATTATACACATTATTAAATCACTTCACTTATTGAAGAACTGAATCAACAACTGACACAGAAAGGCATTGTAACTGATTCTTTACAATGGGAAAATTTGTCTCAGATTAATGGAAATGGTTCAAGTCACCTGGGTTTGCCACTTACCCAAACAACACCTAATATTAGTACTGTGAGTGCATTTGGTCAGATGTCTGGTTCTACTTATAAATTTGACTTTCAAGCATGAAAAACTAACCAATTTGATGTGCAGAACCCCTGTCCTGATAACAGTAATAATTCAAATTGTAACAACGGGTCATTGAATGAACACCTTAATAGGTTCAGTGTTAAACTGGGGCAATTTAAAAGGCTCCAGCTGGCCAACACGTTTTTTACATGAATGATTTCAGAATCGTTATGTGCCTAAGGGGCTTAAATTCTGGAAGTACCCAAATGGTGTCATCAAAGATTCTGAGTTCCATACTTCACTTATTGAACTTTTTAATAATGTGGGCTGTGAATTGGTCAGTCTTGTTATTAAAAATAATGATGGGTCTATCGAGAATCTTTCAGCTGAACTGGACTGTCTTAATAAAAGAATTACACAGGATTTACTATTTGATAATTATAAAACTAATTATAAGAACATTTTTGAGAAAGTTAATCATGACTGTGATAAAAACGTTGAAAGAAAAAGAAAAAAATTCCAGAGGGATGCCAAGGCTTATGCGAGTGGGCATGCCTACCCGGAACCGGCCAACAGAGGATTGAGACATCATCAAGGTGGGCAGGGCAACTATTTGCACAATGAGGAGGAAGTCCCTGCAAGGGGGAATCCTGATACTGTTACCATTGAATCGCCTGAAATCAGTGAGGTAAGATGCTCAGAAAGAATCTGAGCACAAACTCAAGGTAATGTTAAAAGGATGCAGCCTACAGAGGATTTTTACCAGCGTCAGGGGGTGAAACTCAAGCAGTTCAACAACAGGAAATACAATTCAAGGTGGAAACTGTGAACAGCTTAGTGTTCTTAATAAAGGTTTATCCTTTATTCCTGCAAGGAGGGCCGACCCAGCAGAAATGTTGAAGGACTTAAGACTACTTGGCAGAAGTCTTTCCCTGAAGTGTTTGTTTCCTACAGATACTACTGCAGGTAATAAAGGACATAATATATACAGAAAACCTAGTACCTTTGTTCCAGCTTTACCAACAGGTATTCAACGATTCATAGATGTATGTGAAATTGCTTTTAGAGAATTAAACAACTTAACTGATACTAGTATGTCATTTTATAACTTGACAGTAGATGAACACAGAGCCCTGCAAGAATTACAAAATATACATTCAATAGTTATTAAGCAGGCAGATAAAGGAGGCGGTATAGTGTTAATGGACAAGGATTTATATGTCACACAAATGGAGAAACTTTTACTTGATACGCATACATATCAATGAATTTCCAAGCCTACTGTTAACGCTATTATAGATAAAGTTTATTTTTTAATTTTTGATTTACTAATCACGAATTTAATAGATGATTCACTTTTTAAGTATTTTAATGTGTATAAACCACTTGTTCCCAAGGTATATGGCCTACCAAAAATACACAAAAATTTGTTATCTCCACCCATGCGTCCTATTGTTTCAGGCACTGGGTGGTGTACTGAACCTCTCTCTATTTATGTAGAGGGATGTTTACATGGTTTGTTGGCAAACTGCCATACAATATTGAAGGATACAAAGATGTTTTTACAAAGGCTTTATGATAGAATGGAAAGTGTTGATGTTAATGAGAATTTTGTCCTTGTTACATTAGACATTGAATCCTTATTCACTAGTATACCTAACACCTGGGGTGTTGACAGCGTTAGGGATTTTCTTTATGTGAATAAGTGTTTCACCAACACTAAGATACAGTTGATTTGTAGTCTCTTAGAGATTATCCTAGAGAACAACATTGTTATGTTCCAGGAGCAATTCTTTTTGCAGAAAGTTGGCGTGGCCATGGGCACTGCATGTGCAAATAGCTACGCCAACTTGGCTTTGGTCAGCTGGGAAGAGCAAAATGTGTTGTCAAACAATAATCCATTCTTTGGACAAATACTTTGGTACGTCCACTTTGTGGTTGACGTGTTTATGCTGTGGAGAGGCTCTGGTATTGATTTGGCACAGTTTGTGGAATATTTGCATTCAACTACTGATTTTTTAAGGTTCACTTACCATAGTTCCAACACTGACATCAGTTTCCTTGATGTGCAGATTAGTAAATCTGTTTTAAATAGTCTTTGCAGTAATATTTATTTTAAACCCACTAGAAAAAATACTCTTTTGTACAAATCTAGTATGCACCCTAGACACGTTCCTAGGAACGTGCTCAAGGGTCAGGTTTTAGAACACTGCACTGCATAGCAGAGATGAAGATGCAGTAGTTGCCCTATCTAATTTAAAACAGAATTTTTACATAGGGATACTTGCAGACATTGAACAGACTATCTCTAATGCCTGGAAGCTGAGAAGCACTAGATGTAAACCTTATTTTAATGCTGGTGATGCTGTTGACAATACAAGATATACTAACAGAACTAGTAATGATTTTAGAGTGGTGTTTCAGTTTTCCAGTAACATCAATCAATACTTAGATGTAGTCAAAAAGCATTGGTATTTGCTACAAGAAGTGCCTGGACTGGTAGACAAGGTCGGACATTCTCCTATTTTGAGTTTTAGAAATAATAAATCCCTTAAACGACATCTATGTCATGGTGATTTATCTAGAACTATTATTAGATCCAATCGACATGGTACTTTTCCATGCAGGAATTGCAGTGCTTGTCAATTTATATATAGCAAAAATAAATATGTACATCCTACTAGGAAATTTTCTTTGTACACTAATCAATACACTGATTGCAGATCTACAGATGTGGTCTATTATTGTTTTTGTGTACAATGTCCTGCTTTTTATGTAGGAAAAACAAATAGAATGCTTAAAGATCGTATTCTAGACCACCTAAGAGATATTAGTAATAATAAACCATCAAATGCTCTAGCCAATCATGTTATGTCCAATGGCCGTTCTCATTCCTTTAAGTTCTTTGTTCTACAACATATTCATAGAAACCCCAGAGGTGGTGACATTGAGAATATCACAGAGGGACATGAACAGAAGTGGATTTTGAAACTTAATGCTGAAAAGTATCCTGGTTTGAATGCTACTACTTCCTTGGTCCCTTTTTTAAAGGCTAGACATCTCAAGCATTAAGATTAGCTAAGTTCTTTCAAAATTAGTCTAATGTATTTAACTATTAGTTTCCAAGTATTCTATTTAACTTTTCCTGCCTAGTATTTTTCCATGTTTT
This sequence comes from Protopterus annectens, assembly GCF_019279795.1. Taxonomy (NCBI): domain Eukaryota; kingdom Metazoa; phylum Chordata; order Ceratodontiformes; family Protopteridae; genus Protopterus; species Protopterus annectens. The sequence continues at coordinate 310,421,037 of NC_056730.1, forward strand.
ATAATGATTTTATAAGTTTTTAAGTGCTTTCTCATGTATAGTATTTGATTCCTTCTTGTACAATGTTTTTAAGCAATGTTTTTAAGCAATGCTTTTTTTAGTTTGAGCATGAGGCTTAATTGTTTTTCACTGCTACTTAATCATTGTGTGATTTTTATTGATTAATTGGCATTTTAGAATCTCTATTTAAACCTGTGCATTTTTACTGTGGTGTCTGATGAAGCAACTTCGGTTGTGAAAGCGCTTACCACTTTGTACTTTGCTGTGATTAATCGTTTGCTGTGTGTTATCTTGGTGCATTTTTTACTTTTTACCTTTCATTTGGATTTATTTCTGCAACAAGGTTTTACCCAACACGGTTTCTTTGGTTTTCTAACAGCGTGATTATGTTTGGAACAGCAACTGGTTGGTCAGGACATTGGAGCAGTTAAAAAGGTACTTAATTGTGATATGGATTTCACTATTTATAATTCTTCTAATAAGGAATTGACTGTAGCACATGTTAATTTGTTATCCAAGGGGTTTAATTTTGTACCGGCTACTAGACCCCATTTGGATCAGTCACTGCTTGATTTAAAACTTTATATCTGGAAGGTAAATTTGAAAGTTTGGTTTGGGGGCAATTAATCTATTGATTTGGGGGTGAAAGTCCTGAAAAGGTCAAGTTCCTTTAATCCACAAGTACATAAAGCTCTTTCTATTTTTGAACAAATGTGTGACAGAGGCATTCAGGATGTTGTTAAGCATCCTACTAACGTGAAGTATAATCTAACCCCTGAAAAAAGAAAGTTGTTGCATGATATTGTGGATGACAAAACTATTCATATCATGAAGCCTGATAAAGGGGGGGGGGGCTGTTATTATGGGTTATGTGGATTACAACAACAAAATGGAATTATTGTTACTTACTAATATCTATGTGGTGATTTATAAGACTGAGTTGAATATTGCTTATTCTAAACCTGATGTTAAACTGTACGACATGTTATTTCAAGGTCAAATCACTTTAGATGAGTATGAGTTTTTGTAGAATAAGCATCCTGTTGTTGCTGGGATTTTTGGGATTCCCAAAATCCATAAAGACATTAACAACCCACCCCTGAGACCCATAGTAGATGATACTAGGTCTAAAACATATTACATGGCCAAATACATTGATCAATGGTTGAAATCTTCAGTGGGGGCTCTCCCTCAGATTTGTCGTGATTCCTGGGATTTTTTGGAAAAGCTCTCAAATGTGATATTTGATCAAAATTGTGCTTTAGTCACAATAGATGTTTATAATTTGTATTCAGTCATTCCATAGGATGATGGTCTAAGATGGTTCGAGGACATCTTAAGTGAATTACATGTGTTGGACCAGGATCGGGTCAATGTTTTGGTCACATTAATGGATATGGTTTTATCCAACAACTTTTTATTCTTTGAAGGTCAATATTATAGGCAGACTAAGGGGGTAGCAATGGGGGCAGCATGTGCCCCCAGTTTTGCTAACCTGGTTTTGTCCTATTGGGAGAAACATTTTATTTTCAATTCTGTCTACTGAGATGCTTTTTTCTTTTTACACCCAGTTTTTGGATGATATTTTTATTATTTGGAGGGGTGACATTGAAAAATTGAATGAATTTATTGAATATATTAATACTACTACCACTTTTTTTTAAATTTGTCCATACTTTTACTTTTTAGAGTGTAGTGTTACTGGATGTCACTATTTATAAGTATGTAAATGGCGGGTGTTTTAAGTCTAATTTGTATCGGAATCCCACCTTTTCGAACAGTTACCTTCATTTTGATACTTTCCATCCACTGGCACTGAACAAATCAGTGGTCAAAGGCCAGTTGGTGCGACTGGCCAGGATGGTTTCAGATGACAGTTTATTTGTTGTGGAATGTAATAAATTATTGGACATGTTTTTTGTAACGAAGATACCCTATGCCATTTTTGAACTCTATTAGGGATGAGTTTGTTAACAAGATTAAGAGGGTGTATGTCCCTCTTTTATGTTGGAATGGTGGAGGACCTCAACATCAAGGTAGTGAGTATGTTTCATTTTCTGGACCAATTATGTCATTTAATGATAAGTCCAGATCATGGGAAGGTTTGAAAGATTATTCTAAAACGTGTATATCAACTTTTTCTCTGGATGTGTATAACATTACAAAGATGTCGAAACACAATTGGTTCATTATTTCATGTAACACCCAGCTAAATAAAATATTGGGTGATTCACCTGTTATGATGTACAGAAAGAATACCAGTTTTTAAAGTATGATGGAGAGGGGGAATCAATATAATATTAATGGCTGTTGCAGGTCTGATATCAAGGGTACGTTCAAATGTGGGCATTGTAGAATGTGTCACCATGTGTTGACGGGTGTTAGTGTAATGGTCAATGGGTATACCATTTTGGCCAAAGGTAGATACAATTGTAACACGAATTGGGCAATTTATGTTGCCTGCTGTCAAACCTGTCCTGCCTTTTACATCGGGAAGACCATTAAAAAGGTAAAGGACAGAATTTATGAACATGTGAGGGACATTACTAAGGTTAAGGATACCAATGCTTTATATAGACATATTAAAGATTGTCCTTCACAAGTCTTTAAGTTTACTGTCATTGAACAACTTAAAAGGGATGTAAGAGGTAGGATTATTGAGGAACATTTGTTAATAAGGGAATTATTATGGCAGCTTAGGCTAAACACCATAGTTTTTCTAGGTCTTAATGCAGCATGTACTATTACTCCTGTTTTGATCCTTAAAAGTTTGGAAAATTGAATATTTTACTGTTAATTAATTATCAGTTAGAACTGCTTTTATATGAGTGCTATTAGAGTTATTAATATGTTGTGACAGTTGGTCATGTTTTTAATTCATTTTTAACAATTCAACAATGTTTTGATTTAAATTGTGTTGTTGTTGTTGTTATGTCTTTCGGCTTTTCCCAGTTAGGGGTCGCCACAGCAGAACTCCGGTCTACTAATGATTGGCAGTAGATTTATACGTGCCGAGTTGCCGGCCCTGACGCACATCCTTCAATGAAGGTACGCCCATTCATGCATGTCTCCACACAGAAGACGCTCTAGTTGAGAATCGAACAGGACAACGGCTTACTGTGAGGCGACAACGCTACCGCAGCACCACCAAAGCAGTCAAGTATATATTTTTGTTGGGATGGGGGGGTCCTTTAAATGTGAATACAAGGTCATGTGATTTTTAGTGATTTTTTTAAAAGGAGGGAGTTTCAAATTGCAGTAGTTCTGATGAAGTCCCATAGATGAAAGCGCTTAACTAATCTACTGCTGGAGTGTGTTGGATTCAATAAACTGCAGTGCAAGTTCTACTGGTTACCCTTTTTGATTATTGGTCCGTTATGCTGATTTTTGTGCTGGTGTTTTATAGCTTTTAATAATGTGTAGCACACATGATATCTGACATTTTTATCAATTGTCAATTCTGGCCCATTTGGTATACAGTTACAAAGTCCATCTCATGAATATTTGCAGCCTATGTTACTGTGCTCTATATGTGATGCTGTCAGTATTCATTTTGCTAAATACATGACTGTGATGTCTTTCTTTTTACTTTCCCACTGCAGGATCCACAGTACAACACACAACCTCTACACAGCAGACATCTGTCAGTCTTATGCAATTATGCATGTTTCATACTTGTCCTTGCTGTTAATCCAGTAGCTGACCACCATTAATACTCTGCCCTTCTTACCATTCCTAGGTAAGTTTACATCAATGTCCTCAAGTGCACATATGTATGGTATGTGTATGTCACAAATTCTGTATGTTATGACTGTACTCACCTGGTTAATGGTGTAAATGATGTGATCAGTAATGATGTTTTTTATACACTAGTTGAAGTTCATACCAGTTCATCACCACCATATTCCCATGAGTGTTTGCCAGGTGTTTTTTTTTAAGCATCACATATGTCATATATGTTGGCCATGTAAACAGATTATATACTTATTTTATGTACATTCCATGAAACATACATACACTAGAATGCAAGTGAAGTCATCATTATTATTTGTAACATTGCAGTGAAATACATGTCATATATCTTTGATAATATCTGTCATGTGATGTAGGCACATTGTCCTGTTCTGTGTCTTTGTATATTGTAACACATCACCTATCTGTGTCATCCAGCAGCCCATCCAGTGATCATAATGTGTCTGAGCATGATATTATGGCCCCTGTCACAGAGGACCTTGGGTTGTTTGGAGAGTCCATTCATGAGGTTGACAGTGATGTTGCAGCAGACATAGACTCAGATGTGGAGGTCCTTTTGTCTAGCTGTTCAGAGGATGCTGCCAAAGTGGATGTCGAACAGAGTGAAGCTGTTGACCAACACATCACAGATGAGAGCACTGTTGCTGGCAGTTCCACAGAACAACAAGGAACAGGGCATAGTGGTAAGTGTAGGCAAGAAGATAGTGTACAAGGACAGGTGTTATTTGGTGTCCACCTCTTGCTGTAGGCAAATGAATGGTCATAGCAATGGCATCATTCAGACATCTGTGCATTTGTCTGTATCACATATTGTGTGGCACACCAACTACATGTCATGCATGAAGAGCAAGAGTCCAGATATAGTGAGATTATGGCTGCATTATCTGCTCAGAATGAGAGTCTGCTAGATGTGGCATGGTCGGTGGATGTCCTGGCTTCTAGGTTACGGTAGTGCAGCTGTGTCATATTACCAGCAGGAATCTGCATTCCATGACTGTGTGCAACAGATTGCAACCAGTGAGAGGCAGGCCACCTGTCCACAGAGCCACCATTGGCCATTGAGAATCATTGTCTGTGGTCCAATCTGCATAGCATTCTACTGGTGGCCCATCTGCTGACGTCCCATCAGTCAAAATTCCTTCAACTCTCAGTCATGCTCCTTCATCTCAACTTGGTGTTGGGGCTCCATCCATCTCCTTTTTGTGGCAACCAGGCCAAGATGTCTCTGTATGTCTTTGGGACAGAGCAGAGCATGTTGTGAGATGGCAGCAAGGTCACCTGAGACTGCATTAGAATATTTCCAACAGTGTAGTACACATAGCTGGCTCATATTATTGCAATACCACTGTACGTTGACATGTATTTTTTTAATTAAACTTTCTGCATTATGTCCTGTGTTATTTCTCTTTTTTTCATGTTATTATATTGTAGAGATATTTTCTGTAGCACTGAGGTGTGTCCCTTATTGTTTACTGTACAGTAATACAACAATCTGAGTATGTATGCATACCTGAGTCAGTTGTACCCTGAGTTGATGATCAGTGTTTTGACACATTTGCATATGCTCGCCTGGAAATATGTTATGATTATGTTATGTATTATGCTCATTGTGTACATCTAGTGGCTACTTGCCATTAGATACAATCTATGTTGCTGTGGTGATGCAACATGAATGTTCAGTCTGTGTACTCATGTACATGTGGCTTGTTATGTCTCAAATATTTGGATCAGACACTGCCGTTTTGCCTGGTTCTGCACTTGTGGTTGCACCCTACATTTTCTATGCCTTTTACTTCAATCCTCCATGCTTCTCCTCCAATAACTTTGGGATGTCCTCTTCAGACATTTAGGGTTCTTTGGGTAGTTCACCCACACCTGCAGCTGATAGACCACCATGTGCTCTGGTTAGCATGTCGTGCAGCATGGTGCACACTGTTTTCATCTTTAATGCCTTTTCGGTGTGTATTGCATTGCACCCCTGTATGTGTCCAGACATCTGAACCTAGCTTTCAACACACCAAACACACAATCTATGGTGTTTCTGATTGTTGTGTATGCTCTATTGTAAGCATCCTGTGCATGGTTTGATGGTTCACAGTACGGGGTCATTGGCTGCTGCTCAAGTGGATAACCACAGTCACCCGTTGTGGGGGTATTAAAACACTTTTGGTCATAATGGATATTGTTGAGAAGTGTATCCTTAAATTGCATCTTAGCTGTGTTCTTGTACTTACCCAGTAGCAGTCCCCCAAATGGCAGCATCATGGACACTTCCAGGCTGCATTGCCATGATGTTTGTTATGCTGCCTTCTGCTGCACACAAGCAACTGGGCAGTTAATGGATGGTCATCCCTTTCTGCTTATATATCAGTCTACTTCCGGATACCGGTGTCTTGATAGGTATGTATGTGAAATATATTGCACTGAGTACATGTGGGAAGTTTGCTATGTTATAGAATTGGTGCATTACAGTTCTGCAGTTCATGCGGTTGGATGGAAAGTATATGTAGTCATCCACCTTGCTGCTCTTTGCTTCGAGGAATTTTACCAGAATATGACTAGCAGATGACTATGATACTCCCACAACATCCCCCATGTGTCTCTGGAATGTACCAAATGCAAGTACACCCAGGCTGAGGCACATTTTGGTTTCAAGGGGGATGGGATTTCCTCACAGGGTCTGCGCCGACATATTTTACATGACTTCTGTACATCTCATTGAATGCAGAATGGATGAGGTGTCCCTTAATTTGAGGTGAAATGCTGAAGAATCAGTAACACGCAGAGAAAAAAAGATTTATTTGTCATTTGTTAACTGAGTGACTTTGGCTGGGCAGATGCCCTTTTTCAGCAGAGACCCGAGGAGAAAAGCTCCAGATACAAAGATTATAATTAGGTGCAAAAGTAATACAGATAAGAACTATAGCATAAAAAGAGAATCTTATTTGTTTTTAACATTCATTACTAAGGTCCATTTAGTAATCTTAAAATAACGTGTAAATGATGTAGTTGTATGGTAAGAAATAGGAGGTAAGGAAAAGGAAGGACTAATAAGTAGAGAGGGCTTACTTATAGTGAGGAGTCAAGTAAGGGAAAATAGTGGGGAAGGAGGAAGGTAATAGAGATGAGATTTGTCTGATACAGTGAACAGTGATTAAAAAGAAGTACATTATTACTGATATGGAAGTAGAAACATACAGCCAGGAGAGTCTAAGGTGCAGGAAATGGAGACAGAGGCTTGATGGGAGAAAGAAAGGCAGGGGAGGAATTGACTCAAGTAGGGTCTTTACAGGGGCAGGTCCAAGAGTTGAGTAGGTAGCCCTATAGGGCTATTTGTAAATTGGGTACATTTTGGTGAGTTCTGATATAGAGAAGGAGCTTGTTCCAAGGTGTGGAGATTGCATGACTGTAAAGGCTTTTTCCTATGGATTTATTAGGTTTGAAGATTTGAAGAAGGTGTTGGTCTGAGCTATGAAGCTCCCAGTTAGGGATGCAGGGGGAGACGAGAGTTGCTAGTGAAGGATAGGCTAGGGGTTGTAATAAGATGGAACGTGTCAGCTGAAGTTGAGGTAGATGGAGTTGGTTATGGAATTCTAGCCAGTGAAGTTTTGTTAAGGAGTGACAGTGGTGTGAGTGATAGGGGAGATTTGTGGTGAACCATGCAACTTTGTTATATGTTAGCTCAAGTTTGTTTAAGAGACTTTTTTGTTGGTTGGTAAATATAGGGGCAGCATATAGTAAAGTAGGTAGGAGGTAGGCTTAAGCAAGGGATACTTTGGATTCTTGAGTGAGGAATTTTTTGTTTCTGTATAGCAATCCTAGTTTCTGGTTGGTTCTTTTGATGCAGTTGTTGATGTGTGTATCAAATTTTAGTTTGTTGTCTATGAGTATACTGAGTAGTTTACTGTGAGACTCGACCTCAATTGTTGAGCTGTTTAGGGAAGAGATTGAGAAGAAAGGTTTGTGGTGTTGAAGAGGTTGGAAAGGAAAAGAAGAAGTTTAGTTTTATTGGGGTTAAGTAGGAGTTGGTTTGTGGTGAGCCATCTTTCGGCTGAGTGTAGTGTGTCTTGTGTGAGAGTATGTAGGCAGGATAGGTTGTCAGAGGTAGAGATGATCGTAGAGGCATCTGCATATTGTATGAGTGTAGAGTGGGGGCAGGATTGGAAGAGATCATAAGTAAAAATGTTAAATAGTAAGGACCCAAGATGGAGTCTTAAATGGTAGGGACCCAAGATGGAGCCTTGGTGGACTCCAGGGGAAGGAATGGAGAAGTAGCTGACATCCATTTGACAGACTGAGCTCTATTTAATAGGTATGAAGAGAACCAGTTGAGGGTGGAGGTAAAGAGGTAGAAGGAAGCAAGTTTGGAGAGCAGGAGGTTATGATAAACAGTGTCAAAAGCCTTAGAGAGGTCAAGGAAGAGGGAAGACACTAGCTTGTTGTTATTGAGGGAAGTGGAGATGGAGTTAGTGAAGGGTAGTAGAATGGTAGTAGTACTATGATGAGGGCGAAAGCCATGTTGGGTAGGGCTGAGGAGATTTTCCTGAATGAGATGTGCAATGAGCTGTTTGTGAATACACTTTTCTAGGATATTTGAAATAGGGGATAAAATAGCAATAGACCTGAAGTTTGAGGGGTCTGTGGAGTTACTGCTTTTGTGCAGGGGTATAATGTAGGTCTTTTTCCATATTTGGGGGACCAGGCCTTCCTGTATGGACCGATTAATAAATATGGAGACTGGATAGGCTATGGAGGGGGCTGCTAATTTGAAGTATAGGGGAGGCAGGTTGTCAGCCAAAGGGGCGCAGGATTTAAGTTTCCAGAGTAGGGATTTAATTATGGTTGTGGGTATAGACTTGATTGAAAAGGTGGTTTGGCTGAAGGGAGGGGGTAGGATGTCATGATTAGTGTTAGTGTTAGGTTTGATTAGTTTCTGTATAGAGTCTATGAAGAAGGAGTTGAGAAATGTGGGAGTTTCTAGAGGGGAGTTGTTTGGGGAGGGGTTGGGATGGGTTTTTTTGGGTGTAAAAGCTTATTAACGATACTCCAGAATCTTTTGGGGTTGGAGTGGGGGTTTCTTTGGGGGTTCAGGTAGGAATTTTTCTTATCAAGGGTGATTTTTTTTGTGGCATTTCAGAGTTCTCTCTTGTGCTGGAGGCTGGAAGGGGGTTTTGTGTTTGTTCCAGGTTTTCCATGCAGTGTCTCTTTTCTGCATGAGGGAAAGAGTGGCGTTACTTATCCATGAAGCAAAGTTTGTTTTAACTGTAACTTTTCTAGGAGGAGCTAGGGAGTTAGGAGTGTTAAGGAAGATGCTGTTGAATGTTAGAACAGCTTCTTTGAAAGGGAGGTGCTGGTGAAAGGATCAGTTTATAGGTGAGAGTGCTTGATTAAATAAATCAGGGTTGAAGTTGGATCGATTATAGCAGTCCCTGTATATGTGCGTTTTAGAGGGTTGGGACAGGTGACAATGTATAGAGATAGGGTGATGATCACTAAGTGTGCCAGGGAGAATAGAGGGGCTATGATAATGATTAGGATAGAAGATAAGTATCCAGTCTATAGTAGATCTGGTACTGGATTATTGATTCATACGAGTTGGGGAGGTGATCAGTTGGTTGATGAATTGTATAATGTCAAACTCTGTTTCCCATAGGACATTATAGCCAGTGAGGTTTCTAGTTGTGAGTGGCAATGATTCACTTCTTTAGGGAGATTACTTACTTCAAACTGTTGGAGTTAATATATATATATATATATATATATATATATATATATATATATATATATATATATATGTTTGGAGTGTGTAACATTCCCCCACATTTGGGGTTGCATGGGGGCTTGACCCTCTGCAAAAAATAACTAAAAATAGATTTTTTGCCCTTATGAATTTTGAGTCTTTTTTGTCTTTTTAGAATGTCTACATTTAGGAAGTTAGCATTTCATAGTAGAACTGGATGAAGTTCTATATGGTCAAGTTTGGCTTGTTAGTATTTAACTCTTCTACTGCTCATTTTTATAAGGAACTCTGCTGGTGTGGTGTCTAAAGAGAAGAAGGGTGTTCAGACCCTATTTAAAATATCATGGGCTGCATGATATAGAAATAGTAGAACAATCCAGAGTTGATAAGAAAACACTACAGGAACCCTGAAACCTCTGCTGCTCCTAGTTCTGACTCAAGGGAAATTGAGGAGAACCTATATCAGTAGAAACTAAGGTATGTGTAGCATTAAGAATATTAGCTACCGTTACATTCCAGAAACCCCACAGGGGATATACTAGGGGTGCCACAGGCCCCAGCCTCCAGGATATTTCACCAATATCTTAATGCTATGATACAACATGCAAGAGAGTACATCTTTTCCATGTGCACCAGAGGAGAGAGCAAGAACAATGCAAAAATTCTATGTTGTAGCACAATTGCCTGAAGTATTGGGGGCCGTAGACTGTACTCATGTAAAATAAAAGCCCCACCTGGTGAACAGGGAATGACCTACGTCAAGAGGAAGGGGTTCCATTCGGTCAACTGCCAGGTTGTCTGTAATGCCTGAGGGATCATCCTCATTGTCTATGCAAGTAACTCAGGCAGTTACCATGAATCACACATATGGCACAACTCACAGCTGTACACAAAGTTTGCTAGGGGTGATGTTCAGCAAGGCCATTTCCTGGGTGATGCAAGTTATGCACTGGAACTTTGGCTCATGACTGCCATCAGAAATGCACACACAGAGAGGAAGAATACAACAACGCCCATAATCAAACTAAAAACATCACAGAGTCTGGGTTTGGCATGCTGAATCATGGTTCTGCTGTCAAGACAAATTAGGAGGTGCTCAGCAGTATGACCCAGGCAACTGTGAAGAAATTCTGACAGTCTGTGTGATGCTGCATAATATCATCTTGAGGAAACACCTATAAGAGGAACAGCAAGGGTCAGGACCACACATACATGGACCAGTGGCAAGAGCAGCACCTCCAGCACATACAGACAATGATTCTAAGGGAGAACCTCCAGCTGCAGAGGTAGCCAACAGATGTAGATGTGCACAATATGCCCTTGCCCTGGCTAAGAGGCAAAGGATAGCACACACACTCACCACCTAAGACTCAAAGGTTAGTGCACAAACTCAACAACTATGAGACAAATGATAGCAAACACACACACGCACACACACACACACACACACACACACACACACACACACACACACACACACACACACACACACACACACACACTCGCACACACATGCACACACACAGACACACACACACACACACACACACACACACACACACACACACACACACACACACACACACCAGAAAAGGAATATACATAAAAACGTAAGCACATACAAATATTAAAAATGATGCCACCTGATGTCCACAAACTTTAATTACCCATGTAATGTCTGTGTAAGGATAGCATCAGCATAGGCCACCCCAAAGCACATGACTCATAACTACAGTAATGTCAAGGTAAGTGTAGAACCTGTATTATACAAACAAATGTGTAAGAAGTTAAACTACCTGCATACTGTCAGTCTCATACCTATCCACTCAGTGCATCTGACTTATATGCAACCCTAATTCAAACCAAAATGAACAAAGCCCATGGCACAGTAATTGTCATTCTCATAGGGTGGTGGGGGGTGCAGTAGGCCAAAGGTGACACTAAAGACACATGGATGCTGGCCCTCCCTTAGCAGACTTACCATCACAGGCACTGCCTAATCCAGTATGTCACTCATCCTATCTAATGAGTCACACAAATGGTTGAAGCAGTCATACAATAGCAAATGATAACACAGCACTGTGAAGTAACCAGTGAATATTTAAAACTGCATACATTGCAAAAGTCCTCTTTCCATTGCATATCGAAATGCATTCAAAATATTAACATGTAAGCAGTTTGTGTAAAGGACAAACATAACTTATGAAATGGTGAAATGATTTCTAAAACAAAGTCCTCCAAGTAACTAGCAGAAATGGTCTATGTCTATCTAATCTGTCTCCTCTCCTTCAACTTCCATAGCTACACCATTACCTTTCTATAGTGTAGCTTCAGCCCTCTGAGCACTGTAAAAATGAAAATGAGCTATGAAATCATCAGCATTCCTGAATACAAAAAATACCCCATGCCCTAGGACTCCAGGGAGGAGCAATGACAATTGTTAGCTACTAATGGCTTGCAGATGTCACTGACTGCTCTAACTATAACAGTAAGCAATACTGTCTCTGAATTGTTTGCATCATACAGAGTAGACTTACAATAAAAAGTGAAAGCACATTGCGAGCTATGAGAACAACCTTAAAAACACTGATATCCTTATACTAAGAGCACACTCTCCATACTCTGGTTAAAATATATCTGAAATGATAAACAACTGCATTAAACATTGAATCAAAGATGGAAATAAATGGCCATAGCACTGTATTCCTGTAGTTAAGCTGAGAGGAGGAGAATATACTCGGGAAATAAAGAGAAGAAATAGTTGGCAGTTTTGGCAACTTGACATTAAAATGATGTGGAATGTTATTAGCGTAAAGTATTTGTCAGTATCATATTGATCTACACATGTTCAAATAAATGAGTAAGGAACAATTTCTGGTACGGTGTTGGTAGTAAAGAGGGACAAAAAACACAACAGAATGTATGTTGTTATTGCACTGAGTTGAGGGTTCAATTCCAGACAGTGTGCTGTCTGACAGAGTTAATGCATATTTCTGAGCATACGATCAGGTTGTAACATGCACACATTTAAGAAACTTACAATCCTGCATTTTCATTATTATGTCCTGATATTTGTTAATACTAGCACTGTCTGTGATGTTACGTCAGCAGAGGGAGGGCCAGCAATCATATGATCTTGGTGTCACCCTTGGCCTGCTGTACCTCCCCATTCAAATTCTGATGACTGTGCCATGGGATTTGTTCATTTGGTTTGACTTAGGGCTGCATATATATCTGATGCACTGTGTGGATAGGTCCGAGACTGACAGAATGCAGGTAGTTTATCTTCTTACACATTTTTTTCTTATAATACAGGTTCCACACTTACCTTAACATTACTACAGTTATGAGTAGTGTGCTTTCGGGCTGCTCCTCATTTGCACAAATTTTGGGTTTTGGCAAAGTACACTGATGAGTGGCAGCATTTTGTAAATGAGAGACCACTACCTGAGGTATTAACTGAGGAATTTAATTTGTCATGCCATACAAAGCACATTTTAGAGTACCCCAGGTGAGTTTTGCTGCAGCATTCTGAACAGTAGTAAAAAAATAAATTATACCTTGCATCTGAGTGTCAGCATAGCACACAGGTTAAATCAAATCATTCTAAAGAAACAGTAAAGAGGATGCTAGGTATGAATCCAGCTTGAAGCCCCCGGCTGCTTTGAATGTTTGCTTTGAATGTTTGCAGCAGATGTGAAAATGCAGCTTATGCAGAGGCTCGCTGCTAAGTGGAAAGCAATGAGTGTTACCTTCTGTAGTGCAAATAGGCTTAGTGTCAATGCTCGATGTCAGCGCTATTGGCAGTACTGAGTGGACAACATCCACATGCTGTGCACCTGTCTTAGTGGCACAAGGTAAAAGTGCACTGACTTTAGAAAGCTAGAACCCAAATGATGGCGCTAAATTTACACCACAGAGGTGGGGTATTGTGGAGTCCAAGTTTTTTGTGGCAGTCCTCGTGAGGTGCTACAGCTGTAGGGGGACTATACTTGGTTTCACTATAAGACCGAGACTTGGAAAAGGTTAACCAAGGCTGTCTCCAGTGCAACTCTCCTCCCACACATGTTTGCTGATGGGAGGATGAGATTAGAACATCTGACATCATTCAGTTGTGTAAGTATAGTGACCCATCAGCATTAAATGATATAGAATATAGGACACAGCCAAGACTGTTATTCAATATTCTTTCACACCACTTTCTTCTCTTCTTCTGTGTTGTGCAGCTGCTGGACATTGCAGTGACCTATGAGGCACACCAAGAGAGGTTAACTCACCTGAGAGAGGCATGAAGTACATATGCATCAGGTCTTACTGTAAGTTTAATAACTATTCTACAATGACTGGCCATTAACATTCTAAAACGAACATACTGATTGGCCAGGCCAACCAATGTGCCTGTTATATATACCAACGGAAAAAGGTCCGGTCACTCGGACTTTTCTCCTTTGGTATATTCTTTACTTTTAACTTATTTTCAACAAAAATAAAAGCAAAATTTGTAATCCAGATTCTGGACATACCAGAGAGATACCATGCAGAAAATACAAGGGAAATCAGGTACATTGTTTAAAACTATATACACGTACCTGATCCCCCTTGTATTTCCTCCATTCTGTCTCTCTCCTACCCTAAACTTCCCAAACCTTTTTTTTTTATTTAAAAAAAAAAAAGAAAGGAAAGGAAAAGTGGAGCAACGGAGATCTTCTTTTCTCCATTGCTTACTTTCCAAAGCACTGATGTACTGGGTATGCATGGGAACGCAAGCCCCATACACATGCACAGTACATCAACACAAGGAAGCAGTATACCACCAGCCATGGAAGAACAGTAATGCTCCGTTATACAAAGACATGATTTAAGGAAAGTAATTTTTTTGTTTTAATCTAAAACTAGATAGTGAAACAGGCAAATGGATCCTTCAGCAACAAAATGAAAGTACAAAAAGTAAAAATAGAAGTCTCCAGACCAAAGCACATAAAATCTTAAAATCTTTAATGAACAAAGTAAAAGGTGAGTGCTTTTGCAGCTGTAAGCTGCTTCATCAGACAATCATCACAGATAACCATCAACTATTTAAATCAACATCAACCAATGGAAAAATCAATGCAATTAAACTTGCAAAAGTTTTTTTAAAGTGCTGTCACCCTTATATCATATCATATGCCATTAAATGAATATATTGCATAAGAAAACCATACATACATACATACATACATACATACATGCATACAAATGTCTCAAGTACGGGCATTAAAGCCCTTCTAGCTTGCCAATATGCCAAAACACTTGTTCCCATAATAAATGTCCAGACTGCTCTTAAAAATATCTAAACTAGTACTTGCTTTAATGTAATTTGGTAGTTTGTTCCAAGCATCAGCTACTCTATCAGAGAACCAATTAGTACACTTCTCATTCCTATAGAATCTCCTACACAGGTTGTCTGATGATTCTCTAGTACTTTTTTGATAACTCCAAATATTCCCAGACGTAGTTGTCCCTAAATGCCCTATATATATATATATATATATATATATATATATATATATATATATATGAATAAGATCTCCTCTTAAATATCTGTAAGAGACACTGTACAAGTTCAGATATTTTAGTCTTTCATAATTTAGATTTTCACATCAGTGGATGCCCTTAGTATATTTCTGCAGTACTCTTTCAGTTTATTCATGCTTGTTTTCCTATAGGGTTTCCATATTGTTATTCCATACTCAAGTTTGGGTCTAATGTAACTAACAAAGAATGACTTAATTATTTTTGATTTCCTAGACTTTATAAATCTTTTTATACAACCTATAGTTCTACAACTGTTATTAGCCATTTGGTTGATATGATTAGAAAAACTCATAGCTGAATCTACCCATATACCCAGGTCCTTAAATGAATCTACAGTTTCAATCACTGTGTGCTGTATTAAATATTCACCTTTCAGTTCTCCCAAATTTCATATGCTTAGTTTTTGATGTATTTATGAACATATTTTTCTCCTGTGCCCAAATGGTCAATTTAGTCAAATTATTTTGCAGACATGCCTTATCTGTAACACTTGTAATCAGTTTACCCAATTTCAGATTGTCAGCATATAGACTGTAGAACTCCTCAGATGAAAAAGTAAGGTCTGAAAGATACAATCTAAACAAGTAAGGGCCTAGTACAGAGCCCTGTGGGACACCTTGACTGTAAAATTGAAAAAATAGCCGGTCAGGCAGAAGTCTATAACAAAGAGGAACTTTAATAAAACTTTACAAAAGCTTATTCTGGGACATAATGTATTTATGTTTGAGAGTGAATATTTTTTGCAGCAAAAAGGAGTAGCAATGGGCACGGCATGTGCGAAGAGTTACTCCAGTTTCGTTCTGGTGGAATAGGAGCAGGAGTAAGTTTTTTCTGACATTAACAGTTTCAAAAGTTCAGTACTGTTTTATGGTCATTATGTGGACGATCTGTTTCTTGTTTAGGGGGACACAGAGAGAAGTTTAGATCAGTTTATGTGTTATCTGAATAACACCACCAGTTTTCTCCATTTTTCTTATGAATGCTCTACTGAGTCTATTTCGATCTTGGATGTTATGGTACTTAAGACTGCAGGAGGTCTGTACACAGAACAGTTTTCTAAATCATGTAAGACCAACAATACAGTACATTCACGCAGTATGCACCCGAGACATGTCAAGCAGAATGTCCTTAGAGGACAATTTTTTAGAACGGCAAGACTGAATACAAGAGATAGCGATATGTATGACTCTTTTGATACACTTAGCAGTAATTTATTGGACAGAGGGTATAGTAGTGTAGAGATAGCGATAGCACAAAATGATGCAGTTATGCAAAGGGAGACACATACAAGACCTTACTTTGATTGTAGAGCAGAGGACATTACTCCCCATAATGAGGAGTGCTTTCACAAGATACATATGAGCCTTACATACTCAAAGGATTCAGGACATATATGTGAAATTATTAGAAAACACTGGAGAATTCTAACCGCTGATAATAAGTGTAAAGGGCTACTAGGAAAAGCACCATCTTTTTGTTTAAAGAATCGGCCCTCATTAAAGAAAATGTTATGTTATAAAACCCTATCTGACGATCAGAGGAGAGCCCCTAGCCAGAGGATAGGGACGTTCCCATGCCATCATTGTAGTGCATGTAGATATGTGGATTCAGATGACCAGTTTGTACACCCAGATACAGGACAGGTGTTTAGCATTAGATTACATGCTGATTGTAGTACTAAGAATATAATCTACTGTGCGTCATGTGTAGTTTGTCAAAGTTTTTATGTTGGGAAGACCAACCGCTGTTTAAGAGATAAGATTAGAGAGCATGTTTATGGTATTAGCAAGCAAGATGTGAGGAATGCTTTATCAAAACATGTTATGTCAGCAGGGTGTGAACACTGGTTTAAGTTTATAGTTTTGGATATGTATATACCAGGCTTGGGAGGTGGTGATGTAAAAACTAAGACAGAATGTATTGAAATAAAATAGATGCATTTGCTTAGAACCAATGAAGGTAAAGGGTTAAATGAAGTTATTCCAATTAGGCCTTTACTAAAATCACATGACTAGAAACACTAGGCTGTGCATATAAAAACTCACTGTGGATGCAGTATTTTATGGATCTGAAGAAGTACAAGTGTGTATGAAAGCACTTATCCTGTTTTTATTGTTTTATTGATTTTATTCAGTGTGCAAAGCTTTATTAAAGTTCCTGTTTGTTCTACTGTTCTGCCTGACCAGCTATTTTTTCGATTTTACATTTGGTTTTTGATCTTTTGCTGGTTTCTCTTTTTGTTTTTGACTTAGTCTTACACCTTGACTGTAAACAAGGATTCCACCTGTCCAGTTGGTGTGTGATACTTGCCATGTCCTATTTGTAAGCCATGCAGCTATCCATCTTATCAACAGTACATCAATACCTAGTTGTACTAATTTTTTGATCAATATTTTGTGCATGACCCTGTCAAATGCTGAAGTCAAATCTATATAAATCACATCACAGCACACTTTTTCATTCATAGCTGTTATTACATTGTTATAGAACATCATGTTACAGGTGATATTAGATCTATTTTCAACATATGCATGCTGATATATGGTTTCAAGTCCTAACCTATCCAGTTCTGACAATAACTTATCCAGTATTACCGTCTCCATTATTTTTCCACAACATGAAAGTAGACTTAAGGGTCTATATGATTCTGGGTTTGTCCTACTCCCCTTTCCCTTAAAGACAGGTTTAATTGTGAGGAATCTCCCCACATTTATATGACCTAGTGAATAACAGATGTAATGGCAGTGTAAGATCTTGCTTAAGTATTCTCAAATCATTGTTACTTATTCCGTCTCCTCCCTGCACTTTGTTTGGATCCAGTTTGCACAGTTCTTTTTCAATATAATGTAATTTGATTCCAGTATCTGGGGTTACCTGGATGTCACTAGGACAACTTGCCACCCCTTTTGTAGAGCCAAACTGTTTTGCATAAGATTTTGTAAATATATCTATAATCTGTTGTGTCTGAGAATAAATTTTAGAATCTGCACACAGTTTATCAATTTGTGTATCTTTAACCTTTCCACGTCGTATGTATCTATAAAAAGGTTTCCTATTATGCTCAATATCTTTATATAAATTTTCCATGGTTAATATAAATATAAAACATATAACATACAAATAAAAAATGTAAGTATCTACCATATTAAAATATAATATTTGGGGTAAATTACCTTGGAAGTGGCCTATTCAACAATATGGGCTTAATGGATATTTTCTCATTAAGTCCCTTGCCCATATTAGCATGCATTCTAATAATCCAGACCAACTCTTTTGTTTCAACCTTATTCCTCATGTCACCCCCTCTATATCCAGGGGGTATAGCTTCAATAACCATAAATTTAAAAATATGTTCTTTGTCTTCCTCTAAAACATGTTTTGCTAATGCATTTATTTCAGCTTGTCTAGAAATATCATATAGGTGCTCTCTTACACAATCCCTCTACCTATGTGTAGTCATACCACATAGAAAGAATGGCATACTACACAGTATGCCAAATATACCAGATCAGTGGTATTACAGTCAGCTATTAATCTGAAATAAAGTGTCTTTTTAGTGTCCGGATGTAGAAATTTTCCAGTGCTATCTAAGCACTTGCAATAATTGCATTTTTTAGATGGGAAGGTTTCATATTCATGTTGGACTGCATCTGTATTATTCATCTGCACATATTTTGGACCACACAAAATTCTCTTCAGGGATTTTTTATTTTTGTAAGCATATCAGGGAACATCCCCCACTACCCCTTTTACATGTTTGTCTGCACGCAGTATATTCCAATTTCTTTCATAGACATCTAAAAGTAACTTAATGTTACTGGCATAAGTGACTGGCTCTCTCATAACATTATGTGCTGACTGTATACTTTGTTCATTATTCGTAGGGCTAGAGAAGTAGGGTTGTCCCTTCCCCTCCCTTGTTCTATGTGTTTCTGTTATTACTTTTTCTACTTCCTTTTGGGCATATCCCCTCACTATGAAATTATTTCCCAAACTGGACAACTCATTTTTAAACTTGTCATCATTAGCTGTAAGTCTTGATGTCCTAAGGACCTGTCCTCTCATTACATTTTTAAATACATGTTGTGGGTGCATGCTGTTCCATTGAACAAATGTATTCCTGTAGCATTCCTTTCTGAAAATTTCTGTTTCAAAATTACCTTCAGGTGTCCTATGTATATTGACATCTAAAAAATCTATAGATGTATTAGAGCTTTGAGCAGTGAATTTAAGAAAATAAGTACTACTATTGATAAAACTCAGGAATGTAGTAAGTCCTCTGGCCCCTCCTTCCCACAAGAGAAAGAGGTCATCCACAAATCTCCGATAGAAAACAATATTACTCATATATTCCTTCAAACTATGCTGATTCTCCCACACAGCAATAGTAATGTTGGCGTAGCTATTGGCACACGAGGTGTCCATTGCTATGCCATCAATTTGCTTATAGAGTTGTTGTTCAAATAAGAAGATGTTATTCTCTAGTATCAGCTCTACTAATAGACACAATAGGTCTATAGCTTTAATGGTATATGTGCTATCTTCAATCAAATACTGTTCCATAAACATAATCCCTATGTCATTAGGAATGACTGTGAAAGGGAATTAGACATTTAGAGTTACCATCAAACATTGTTTAGTAGGTGGTGCATGTTTAACATGCTCATACAAATCATTCAAAAAGTGTTTTGTGTCCCTTAGTACATATTTATTCTTTGCCAATAAGGGTTTAAGATGTTGCTGTACAAATATCGATAAGGGTTCTGTACTCCATCGTTGTCCTGCAACTATGGGTTTCATTGGGCAGTTGCATGGATGTTTATGTATCTTGGGCTGCCCTTGGGTTATAGGTATAATGGGTTCATCTAATATAAAATAGTTATAAAATATCTAAGTCTATAATGGAGCCAGGAAGATGGATAACATCTAAGGGGCTGGGCATACGAGCTCCACTAATGGTTTACTGCCAGGAAATGCAGGCAGAAGCTTAATTAATACACCTTATCCCATCAGAACCCCACATTTTCAGCAACAATCACAAAACAGAGGCAGGCAGAAATGGAAAGCCTCAATAGAAGACGACCATATGTTAACTCTGAAAAAAAATGTGACAAGGACAGAATCAACTCTAATATGGAATATATCTAAACGGACACTTACTATTGATGGAACAAATGCACTTAATAAAGGTATGACATTTATACCTGCTAAGAGAATGATTTTAACAGAGAATGTAATAGAGTTAAAAACATTTACATGTAATTTAATGTTGAAAATTCAGTTTAGGAAAGACATAGCACCATCTTATGGTTTAAAGGTGTTTAGAAAAAATAGCACATATATACCTAAAAGCAATAATGTGGTTGAAACATTTGAGAAAGCATATTTAAAAGACATTTACAAACTGTATGATGAGAGAGCAAGAACTAAGGATTTTGTGAATTTGATGAAAAATTAAAGAATAGCATTAGAAAATTTATGTCATGATCAATCCATTTCTATATGCCCTGCAGACAAGGGCGGATTGTTAGTAGTCATAGACTATAACTTTTGTAGGGAAACTATGTACACCATGTTGAATGATGTTAAGGTATATGAAAAGATGGGTTCAGGTGCCTGGGCAGCGTGACATTTCCCTGTGGTACATTTGACTGGGGACACATGACAGTCAGCTGCACAGAAATATGGCTGTTTGCAAATTCCCTGTGGGCAAAGAGAAGAACACGTTGCCATGCTCACAGCTTTAATAACCAAATGCATGGCGGCAGAAGATGTATTGAGTGTTGTGTTCAGTGTAGAGTACATACTTATGTAACTACAACATGTAGAAGTGTGCTACAGCATGGAGGAAATCCGGCAGGCTACTGTAGTCATTTTTATGCTCCAGTATGCATTTTAGGTAATGCTCCCTAGACTCTGTAAAGGAGGCAGTGGTTCACACACTTCAATTATAAAGGCACTGCCCATTGTGTACTGCATTTTTACTGCTACTGACATGCCCTCTGGCCAGTCTGTTGCTGATGCCTGCCATATTGCCTGCTGTCTCATATTCCCTTGGGGACCATGGACATTGTTTTCCCCTTGTGCATTTGGTTCTTGAAGTTGTGGGCATGGCGACGTATTTTTCTCTTTGCCCACAGGGAATTTGCAAACAGCCATATTCCTCTGCAGCTGAATGTCACTTCAGCCATGTGTCCCCAGTCAAATGTACCACAGGGAAATGTCTCACTGCCTAGGTGCCTGAACCCGGTACAGATCTCATGCTGCCACTATAGGTGTCTACTATCTGCTAGCATCCCATTCAGCCACCCGATTCCCTTGCATGCTCACATCCATACCATAGATACAAGTAACAACACATACTACTCCATTCGGCAATTGTTAGGAAGAGTGACTTACCTTGTGGCTGTGCCATATTGAGGATGGTGCTGGAGGGCTGACTATGTTGGATGCACATAGTACATTCCCTATACATGGTTAAGCACAGGTAGTGTCATGTTTGGCATCCCTTTAACTGTATGTGCGAGTCAGAGAGAGGTGTCATTCTCTGGGTCCCTACCATGCCAGTGTATGTGCTATGTGTTGCCTTTTTGCCAAGGCCTGGGCATACTGGGCATGCCTCCTTCTGCCTACTAGGGCAGGCTCAGGTTGTTCCTCCTCCGAGTCACTCTGTGCCTGTGCAGGCCTTGGCAATGGTGGGAGGCTGTGTGGCTCTACCCCATGCTGTTCCTGCTGCAGCTGTTTCTGCAGGATCATATTGTGTAGCATGGCACATACGATGACAATTTGGGAACATGTAGCTGGTGAGTACGGCAAGGCTCTACCGGATGTGTCCAGGCACAAGAACCTTGATTTTAGCATCCCAAACAAATGCTCTATTATGATTCTGGTCTGTTCGTGTGCCTCATTAGAGAGTTCTTGTTCGGGTGTGTGTGCATTTCTGATGGGTGTCATTAGCCACGGCTCCAGTGTGTAGCCAGCATCCTCCACTAGGTGACTGTAAGGGATATCCCCATTGGCAAATCTCTGGTACAGCTGCATCAGATGCCAGATGTTGGAGTCATGATAGCTTCCAGGGCAGCCATCACATATATTCATTATAATGCCCTAGGTATCGCACATGACCTGGCAGTTGATGGAGGGGAAGCCCTTGTGGTTGATGTAGACCCTACCCCACTCACCGGGTGGTGGTTTGATGCATATGTGCTTGCAGTCTATAGCACCCACTACCTCAGGGTATTCTGCTATTTGGTGGAAGAGATGCATATTGCTGGTCAACGCCTCATGGGTGTTGTAGAAATATACGTGCACACCGCAATGTGCTGACATGGCATCCAGGGACTGGTGGAGTACCATGGATGCTGATGCCTGTGAGATCCCCATGATATCCCCAGTTGGCCTTTGGAAGGCACCTGTGGCTAGTACTCTTAGGCCTGCACATAACTTAGTACCACTGGGATGGGTTCCTCTCTGTTAGTTCTGTGTGTGAGGTATGGCCGGCACAGCTCAAAAATTTTCTATAGGAGGTCCCTGTCCACCCTATAGCGCTCCACTATCTCCAGTTCATGTAGCCCCTGGTAGGTTATCCTGGGTCTGTACACTCTTCTCCTCCTCACTGTGAGTTGGTCATCAGCATTCTCATTCTCACCACCCTCAGCCTCTTCCACATGTTGATTTATGATAGCTACTGCAGCCCCTATCATTTTGTTGCTTTGGTTTGGTAACATTTCCCCACTTGTGTACACTGGTGGGGTAGAGTATATGGGAAAAAACAGAGGGTAAGTTGTTTGCATAGTTTATTGTGGTGCGCTGGGCTGGGCTGCTGCCTGTGTAATTGGATGATTCTGATACATTTTACCTGCTAGCTATGGTTGTTCTCCTTGATTACCTTCCTACTGCCGTTTTCCCTTCCCATTGCCTTCCTGTTTAAGGCTAGGGGCACGCCGTGCAAACACAGTGCTCAGATGTGCACAGAGCTGCTATTTCCTGGTTTACTTTTTTTCCCTTTAAAACCCGGTTCATGGTGTGCACACCTGCTTGGGCAATGTAAAAAGTGCTAGCCAGCCTAAGACACACTCCCTTGCTTAGCTCTGCTAAGCTGAGGGCAAACCTGAGCCACAGGGCTACAATAAGCTTACAGTATGCCTGATACACCCCCTATGATGTCAGCTAACTCTTAGACTTGCACCATGGTATTCCTGCACTTACACGGTTGGGTGCTGGCTATTGCAATGAGGAGAAATCTGGGATTCGGTATCATTCCCCTCATTTGCATAGGATTGCCTGCTAATGCATAGTTACAAGTCCCACACTGAGCCTTCCCAGTTAGCAACCACTATTCACTGGCCATGTTGTCTTCTGCTTGCCATTGAGTATAATGGCAAAATAGTGATTTTGGATACAATGTTTATTTCAGTTTTTTTTTTTTTTTTGGCCCGATCCCATTTGCACGCCGCTGCCCTACTTTAAACAGCTGAAATCGGCTAAAAAAAATAAAAGTTATTTTATTTTATTTTGGCAATTGTTTTCCATGCCAATGGCCATATATTTGGCCATTGACATGCTTTACACATAATATACACCCTTTATTTGGAGCTGTCATGGCTCCATTTTGTAGTGTGCAGAAATGTACTCGGTTACTAACCAAGTACATTTCTGCACACTACACTAGTCCTGCACAGCTGGCTGACATCTTCCTAGATCGCAAATTCACCTCATTTGCATGGTTTTCACCTACAAATGGAGTAATTTTCATACAGGAGCTGTTTCCGTGCAGGAATAGCGCAGGAGCACTCTTGCATGTCCCTGGAGCTTATTCCTCGATTGCACGGCGGCCATATTGCCTCCACCAGCTCCTGCACTATTCCTGCATGCTGTGCAGAGCTTTGCTGAATCTGGGGGATTATTTCTTATGGTACCAATACAATGTTTTATCTTGTCTGCATCTATCTGTAGGGTTCAGGCACCTAGGCAGTGAGACATTTCCCTGTGGTACATTTTGACTGGGGACACATGGCTGAAGTGACATTCAGCTGCAGAGGAATATGGCCGTTTGTAAATTCCCTGTGGGCAAAGAGAAAAATACGTTGCCATGCCCACAACTTCAAGAACCAAATGCACAGGGGGAAAACAATGTCCATGGTCCCCAAGGGAATATGAGACAGCAGGCAATATGGCAGGCATCAGCAACAGGCTGGCCAGAGGGCATGTCAGTAGCAGTAAAAATGCAGTACACAATGGGCAGTGCCTTTATAATTGAAGTGTGTGAACCACTGCCCCCTTTACAGAGTCTAGGGAGCATTACCTAAAACGCATACTGGAGCATAAAAATGACTACAGTAGCCTGCAGGATTTCCTCCATGCTGTAGCACACTTCTACATGTTGTAGTTACATAAGTATGTACTGTACACTGAACACAATACTCAATACGTCTTCTGCTGCCATGCATTTGGTTATTAAAGCTGTGAGCATGGCAATGGGTTCTTCTCTTTGCCCACAGGGAATTTGCAAACAGCCATATTTCTGTGCAGCTGACTGTCACTTCAGCCATGTGTCCCCAGTCAAATGTACCACAGGGAAATGTCACACTGCCCAGGCACCTGAACCCTGCCCAGTACTGCCAATGACAGGGCCAAGTTCTCACAAATGCAGTGCCAAACACAATGCTTCCCTGCAAAACACATTCCAGCAGTAAGCCATAGTAAATGTTTGGAAATAATATGTGTCACCATCTGAAAGATGTATATGGTGTGAATGTCGGCCCAGATATACAAGCAGTACACAGGGGGGAGTACGACAGACAGTGTATAACAGTAACTGTCAAATGGATACACCCTTGGAATTGTACATACAGGTTTGCAGCACATTATTTGGGCTTGTAGTAGGGAATACCGATGTCATCTGGCCAAACATTGGCAGACCACAAAGGTCATAGGAATGAAGTATTGAGAAACAGCTGATGTTCCTGCACAAGCCAGCATAAGTGGAATGCCCCATGCATATCGGTGAGTCAGATGCAAATAGTGTCCATAGCACACATGGACCCAGCTCAACCCACCACCACCCACAGGTACCTCTCCAGTCTTATCCCTGCTGTTGGGAATGAGTACAATATGACCCCCACCTGTGTATGGCAATAGCAAAAGAATGCAGCATGCAGAACAGGTGTCCCATGCAGGTGTGTCCCTAGCTGTAAGCAGCACCCTGCCAGCATCCACACCACTGGCTCAATAATGACAGAAAGTATTGGCATGAACACCTTGCACACCTACCCTGTCACCACAGGGGAATATAGTGTATTGCATTCTGTGACTGTAGGAGTGACAAAATGTAATGGCCTGCTACAGCTGGCCTGCATCACTACCAAATGGCCTACAGTCCTCTGCCAAAGCCCTGCGTCTCACCCGTACTACCAATGTATGTTATGTCATGGACTCCCAAATAACAACATAACACAGTCCACAGAACCCAAATGCAAGGTCATGTGGACAAATCACAGTAACATGTCCACCATGTCCTACTGCATGAACTGTGGACCAACACCAAATTACTGCTGGGATGAGGAGATAACTATAGGGAATATTTAAGATAATGTTTGCATAATGTATGGAAGAGGAAAGAATAATAGAGGGGAGTGGGAGCATGGGCGGCATGGAGTGTGTGAAGTCGGAAACTCAGCTGTGTGCACATACTATCCCTGGCTGCAAACACAAGAATGAGTGGCTAAAAACCTGCTCGTAAACCACAATGTGAAGGAGTAATGTCCAGAAATATGACCCCTGCCTCTGGGTAATCTGTGTGAATCTGTACAGCTGTGAGGTATGGCCACAGCAGGATATGACCATACTGTCAAGCTGATGCATGTACAAGCATGGGATCCTCTGCCACTACTGTACCAAGGTGCTGAACCATTTATACAGTCCCAGCAGCAAGTTCCTGTAGCTTTCCCTCCAGAATGGCATGATTGTGCAAGAATATGTAGGCTGCTGACCACAATACTGGTCACAGCTGCATTCACTCTGAGTTCCCCAGGACATCACTGCAAGCAAATATGTATACCTGACAGTACTTGATGACATAAAACATCACAGTGTATAACAGTACATATGTCTGCATATCTCTGCTAACACCAGGACCATGTAGCAGAAGCAGCACAGACACAATTACATACAGTAACCCACTATCCTGTGCCCATTTTGACCCCATATTGTCAACCAATCTGCAGACATCCTGCAGAAACAGTTTTCTAGCTGTAGATGTAGAACACAAAAGTCTGCACTGGAATACAATCTACCTGGAATGGATTTACACATTCAGTACAGAAGGTCATACTGGGCATGCTCCCACACTTAGAGAAATGAAGGCCATGTCAGACAACAAAACACTGAAAGGTCATACTGGGCATGCTCACACACTTAAAGAAATGAAACCCATGTCTGGCAACAACAGTGGACGATACATATCTGACAGTCATAGATGTTAGTGCATAGACTCCTCAGTACACACCAGTCAGGCTTTGCACAGACATTGGATAGGAATACACACATATATCCAAGGACATATGGACAAATACACATACATAGATGTGTGGAGGAGAGTGACAGTGACAAAGAGCCTCCCATCATGAGGCCTGTCCCACCCAGCACACATCCAATTGACTAAAACCACATGATGTACAAATGTCAGTCACCGTAGACATTTGGCTCTGGTATCCCTCAGCACTATAGTGTCTGTGGTGCTTGTGCTAACTGTGTAACATGACTATACAAGTCAGTAGTCATCTAGCAGTTGTATACACCTACCTGTGGAATATAAACCTGTGTGTGCCTGAGTACTGTGTGTCTCCCTCTAGATGAGTGGGTTATGGCCCATGCACACACACTGCACTCCTCATTGGCAAGCCTGCTGATGTCTTCACCTTGAAATGCACCTTTAGGGAAAGAGTAACCTTGTAAACTCTGTGGTGTGTCCTATAACTGTGTAATGCTATAGTATGATGTATTAGTTAGGTAGGATTTCTAATCCCAGATGTGGTAACTGTGTGTTTGTCTGTGTTGGCCATTCACAGTCACTACAACCTCCATTGCCCTTTTTTGGCAAGCCTGCTGACGTCATTCACTTTGAAATACACCTTTGAGGAAAAGTAGCCCAGTGATCTTCATGGCACATCCTATAAATGCATAATGCAGTGGAGTAATAAACTAGTTAGTTTGGTGTTCTATTCCCAGAATAACCTCAAATTCCAAGAATAACCTCAAAATGCACTCTCTCGAGGCACTCCTAAAAATGGAGAACATCGATATCTGTGCAGTGACTGAGACCTGGTTCAAGGCTCCAGAGAGCACCCCTGCAATACCAGGCAATAATTCTTACCACACTTTTCGGCCACAAAACCAAGACCGAAACACTAAAGGTGGGGGAGTGTCCATAGTCACCAAGGATATTCATGCCTCCAGGTTAGGTGCCCAACACAATGCATCTGAAATTCTCCAGGTGCAACAAACACTAGGTAAGACTGCAATCCAAACTGTAGCTTGCTACAGATCCCGCACCATACCCCAAGATTCTCACTACACCTTCATAAACATACTGGAAAATATTAATATACAGCCAAGCACCCTAATACTGGGTGATTTCAACTACCCTGCCATTAATTGGGAAAACTACTTGGGTACCAACTCCTTTTCCCAATGGTTCTTGGAATTCATAAATTCCAACACCCTGGATCAACTAATCCATTGTCCCACCAGGGGCTCCAATATCCTAGACCTGGTCATTACCAACATGGGAGATAGATGCTCCAAACCAGTGGTTACCCCCTCATTGGTCAGGTCTGACCATAAGCAAATCACCCTTGACATCCACATCCCACCCCCACCCCCCAGTAAGGAAACCTCCTTAAAAAACTTCTCCAAAGCCAACTTCATGCTACTGAAGTCAGAAGTGACAAACTTCACAACACCCACGCAGATGGGATCTGAAAGTTTGACTGCAGAATCCTACATTAAGGCACTGTACGAGCACATCCACTCGTGCATGAATCATGCCATCCCAAATAGAACCAAGATGCTCTTCTCCAAAAAAAGGAAGCAAATCTGGTGGTCCCCTGCTATATTATTGTAGTAGACAAAAGTAGCACTCCACGGTTGGCACAGCACAAATAGTTTATTGAGCAAACAACTGGTTAGCGCTTTCACGTTCAGTTAAAACGTTTCTTCAGACCTCAAAAATACAATCCCATCATGCCTTTATATACGTTTTAAAAGCTCATTAATCAATTAATGATGGTAATCATTTTTAAAGTGCAAAAAGTATTTAAAAAGATAAAATATATTTCAATCTGAACAATATTAAAAAATACAAACATAAATCCTAACTATATGCATCAAGGACTACTCTTAAATTTATATATTAAAATAAAGGATTGGAATCTTATATGTATATATAAAAATCCTTAAGGTAAAATATATCATAATTAATAGTTGAAAGATGTATTTTAACAGCAATAAATAAATATTGTGCATGATATATTAACAATTTACATAAAAACATGAATTTGTATTGCTTATGTATTAAAAATATATCTGTGCTCTATCTAATAAATATAGAAGATGAAACAAAGTACATGGATAAATGTCTTAGTTATAAAAGTGTGTGTTTGCTTGTTTATGTTTGTGATGCCTAACCTATGGTTGTGTCACTGGGATTTGTCACAGCATGGACCCTGCTATAAACAAACTATACAACAGAAGGAAGAAACTGTTGCAGAAAAGAGGAAAATCCCAGGATGCAAAAAACTCCCTCACCAGCCTCAGTAAGAAGCTGAGATCCCTCATAAAATCCTCAAAAGCTAGTTACAAAAATAAAATTGCCAAAGATTCCAAAGACAACCACAAAGCATTCTATAGTTATGTCAAGAATCTAAATGGCAATGCTCAGATCTGCTCTGAACTACAACAGAATGGCATTAAATATACTGATCCCAAGGATATTGCCAATATTCTGGCAGATCGATTTAGTGCCAACTTCACCCCCCTCTCACCCCCTAAAGGGCCCATATCAATACCAAAAGATTGCCAAATTCTGATAATCACAGCCACACAGGTAGAAACATCACTCTCCAAAGCTAAGAATACAGCATCCATGTGACCAGATGACATCCCAGGCTGTGTACTACATGAACTACAAAATGAACTGGCACCCCACCTAAGTGTCATGTTTAATCATAGCCTCACCTCAGGCTTCATGCCCACTGAGTGGTGCACAGCTACAGTTATCCCGCTCCACAAGGGAGGATCTGCCTTGGATCCCAGGAACTACCGTCCCATCAGTCTGACAAGCCTGATCTGTAAGGGCATGGAACGCATTATCATGGAACTTATAAACAAAGACATTGGCAACCTTCAAACACTGTACCCCATCCAGTTTGGGTTTGTGAAGGGCTGATCTTGTCTCCTAAATCTGATTGATTTCTTCAAATCGGTCTCCAGAGCTGTGGATGAGGGTAAGGTGGTCCACACAGCCTATCCGGACCTTGCCAAGGCCTTCGACACCATCAGAGAACCAAAAATTGTACTGGATAGTACTAACTTCAACGATAATCTGAATGAACGATGTCCAAACTGCCCAAGATGTTAAAAACAGGTTTATTCCAAACGCATAAAAACAGTGAACACTCCAAAATAGCAGCATTGAAATTTCAGTGCTGCTATTTTGGAGTGTTCACTGTTTTTATGCGTTTGGAATAAACCTGTTTTTAACATCTTGGGCAGTTTGGACATCGTTCATTCAGGCCTTCGACACCATCCCCAACTCTGGAATCATAGATAAACTTACTAACCTGGGCATAAATCGCTACATCACTCGATGGGTTGCCAACTGGCTTACTGACAGAACCCAGACTGTAAAAGTAGCCGACTCCAAATCCAGCTCCAGACAAGTGACAAGTGGAGTACCTCAGGGTTCAGTCCTGGGACCACTCTTGTTTGGCATCTACTTCTCTGAAGTACAGGCCAACACTAAGGGACTCTGGCTGACAAAGTTTGCAGATGACTGCAAACTGGGAGCCATTATTGAATCACCAAATGATGTAGATATTCTACAAAAGGGCCTTACAGAAACAGATGCCTTGTGCCAGAGCCATGGGCTCAAGCTTAATGCCAAGAAATGTATAGTTATCCCCTTTGGAAAAAAACATGTACCCATGAATTACCACATAGGTGGCAGGACACTAAACATTAAAAGTGTGATGAGGGACTTAGGGACACAAGTGGACAGTGGTCTCACTTTCGATAACCACATCGCCACAACAGTCAGGAAATCCTTCTATGTGGCACACCTCATCACTAAGGGCTTTTCATCCAGAAAAAAGGAGGTCATTGTCCCACTGTACTCATCCCTCATTAGACCCATTATAGAGTATAATGCCCCATTTGGTATGTACCTCACAAGACATCTGCAACAGCTGGAAAGGCCACAGAAATACCTCACTAAGAAAATCACAGACCTAAAGCAGATGCCATATGCTGACCATCTAATAAAACTCCAGCTATACTCTGTGGCATATCGTCTACTCAGAGGTGATCTCTGCTTAACATACAAGGCCATGTCAAACCCTGAGCTGTTGGCCATGCTCCACTTAAAGAAATCCCAATCCCTCAGAGCCATCCGCTCCAGGGATCTAAACCTTATCATCACAATGAACAAAACATGCTGGAGGGATAGGTTCCTGACCCAGAGACTCCCCATACTCTGGAAAAGACTGCCCATACATGTCAAGCAGACCGCCTCATTGGCCCTCTTCAAAAGGAACCTTGATGATTGGATGGGAGATAGGAAATTCACCCTGGGGATCATGTCATTCACCCTGCTAGACAGGGGCCCAGAGAAGTAAATATTGTGGGAAGAAATTTCCAGGGAACTGTTATGGCTAGGCTTGCATAGGCCTTAGGGCCGATAGCCTAGTATCAACCTATGAACCTATGAACCTAAGACATAGAAAGTGTGGAGTTGTTTGTGTTTGCTTGTCTGTGTATGGGGCAATGCTTTTGACACCATTCACAGTCACTGCAACCTCCATTGCCATTCTTTGGCAAGCCTGCTGATGTCCTTCATTTTGAAATACACCTTTGGGAAAGGAGTCACCCAGAAATATCTGGGGCATGTCATATAACTGCATAAGGCGGTAGTGTAATATATGAGTTGGGTAGGAGTCCTGTTCCCAGACATGGTAACTGTGAAACTGTGTGTGTGTGTGTGTGTGTGTGTGTGTGTGTGTGTGTGTGTGTGTGTGTGTGTGTGTGTGTGTGTGTGTGTGTGTGTGTGTGTGTGTAAGTGTTTGGTTTTGTGTGTGTAGGGATCAATGTTTTTTGGCCATTTACAGTCACTATGCACACCTACAAATGGAGAACAGTGATAACCTGATTCAAGCTTCCAGAGAGCACACCTGCAATACCAGGTACAGCTCTCACCACACCTGTTGGCCACCAAACCAGGACCAAAACAATAAAGGTGGAGGAGTGTCCCTATTCACCAAGGATATTTACACCACCAGGCTACTTGCCCAACAGAATGTGTCTGAAATACCCCCGATGCAACAAACAGTAGGTTAGACTGCATTCCAAATTGTATAGCTTGCTACAGCCTTCGCCACCATCCCCCATGATACCCACTACAGCTTTTGAAACATACTGTCAAATATTATGATGCAAACAACCACCCTAATACTGGGTGACTTACACTATCCTGCCATTAAATGGGAAAACTACTGATGTATCAACAAGTGTGCCCAACAGTTCTTGGAAGTCATAATTCTCAATGCCCTGGATCAAGTAGCCCATAGTCCCACCAGGGGCTCACATTTCCTAGATCTGATCATTAACAACATGGAAAATCAATGCTCCACACCTATGGTCACCCCATCGGTGGTCAGGTATGCCCATGAGCTAATCACCCTTAACATCAATATCCCTCCCCCACACTCCAGTAAGGAAACCTCTGTAACACACATCTCCAAAGCCAATGTCATATTACACATGTCAGAAGTGACTAACATCATGACACCCATGCAGATAGGAACTGAAAGGATGACTGCTGAATCATACATGAAGACACTGTACGAGCACATCCACTTGTGCATGAATTGTGAAATATAATATTGATACAAGATTCTCCCCACCAAGAAAAGGAAGCCAATGTGGTGGCCCCCTGCCATAAACATACTGTACAACAAAAGGAGAAGCTGCTGCAGAAATGGGGGAATTTCCAGGATGCAAAATACTCCCTTACCAGCTACAGTAAGAGGCAGAGATCCCTCATAACAGCCACCAAAGCTAGTTATGGACATAATATAGCCAAAGATGCCAAAGACAACTGCAAGCCGTTCCATAGCTATGTGAGGAATCTAAATGGCAATGCTCAGAACTGCTGTGAGCTACAACAGGATGGTATTAAATTTACTGCTCCCAGGGATATTGCCATTATCCTGAAAGATCAATTCAGGGCCAACTGCACCCCCCCAACCCCCAAAGGGCTCATCTCAACATGGATAGATTGCCATATTCCAGTAATAACAGCCACATAGGTAAAAACCACACTCTACAGAGCTATGACAACAGCAGCTATGGGACCAGTCAACATCCCAGGCTGTGTACTACATGAGCTACCAACTGAACTGGCACGTCACCTATGTATTATGTCTAATCATAGCCACACCTCAGGCTTCATGCCCACTGTGTGGCACAAAGTTACAGTTATCCCAGTCCACAAGGGGGAATTCACCCTGGATCCTGGGAACTACAGCCCCAGCAGTATGACATGCCTGATCTGCAATGCTATGGCATATATTATCATGGAAATTAAAACAAAGGCATTGGCAACCTGCAACCACTGGACCCTAGCCAGGTTGAGTTTGTGAAGGGCGGATCATGTCACCTCAACCTGAATGACAACTGTGAATTCATCTCCAGAGCCATGGATGAGGGTAAGTGGTTCACACAGTCTATCTGGACCTCACCAAGCCCTTCGACACCATCCTCCAGTCTGTAATCATAGATAAATGTATCAAGCTGGCCTTTAATCCCAATGTCAGCCAATGGGCTGCCAACTGCTGTACTGACAGAACCCACACTGTAAATGTAGTTGACACCAACCCGAGCCCCAGACAAGTGACAGTTGGAGAACCTTAGGGTTCAGTCCTAGCACCCCCCTTGTTTGGAATCTAGTGCTCTGAAATACAGTCCAACAGTAAGGGACACCGGCAAACAAAGGTTGCAGATGACTGCACACTGGGAGCCAATATTGAATCCCCATATGATGTGGATATTCTACAGAAGGGCCTTACAGAAAGACATGTTTGGTGCCTGAGCCATGGCCTCAAGATCAATGCCAAGAAATATATAGTTATCCCCATTTGGAAGGGACATGTACCTGTGAAGTACCACATAGGTGGTAGTACACTGAACACATACAGTGTGATAACAGACATAGGGTCACAGGTGGGCAGTGGTCTCACCTTTGATAACCATATCGCCACAACAGTCAGGACACCCACCTATGTGGCACACCTCCCACTAAGGGCTTTACATCCAGGAAATGGAGGCCATTGTCCCACTGTAGTCATCTCTCAGTAGACCCAGTACAGACTACAATGGGCCATTATGTGTGTACCTGACAAGACATCTGCAACAAGTAGAGAGGCTGCAGACATACCTCACAAAATTACCACAGGCCTAAACCAGATGCCCTGTGCTGACTGTCTGAAAATCATCCAGCTATACTCTGTCACATATTGTGTTCTCAGAGGCGATCTCTGCTTAACATACCATGCCATGTCAAACCCACAGTTGTTGGACATGCTACACTTAGAGAATTCCAAACCCTCACAGCCACATGCTCCAGGGATCCAACTCCTGTCATCACAATGAATAATACATGCAGGAGAGATGTGTCCCTAACACAGGGACTCCTCAGACTCTGGAATAGACTGCCCATACATGTCAAGCAGGGGTTCCTATTAGAACATTGAATTTCCAATTGCTCGAATCACTAAAGGTCGACCTTTAATGATTGAACAATTGGAAATTCGAATACTTTAAAATGAACATAAAAAAAAAAGAAAAAGTAAAGGGTGTAGGCAGGGGGGGCAAGCACCCCCCACACCCCCCACTACTTAAATATACCAACTCTGAGATTGGGCTACAGTATAGGAAAGGGAAATCTTCCCTTTCCGCACCATAGTGCATTAAAGTGTGATCTCGGAGTTGTTATATTTAATTATAGGGGGTGTGGGAGGTGAAGGGGTGCTTGCCCCCCTGCTTTAACCCATGAGGGTATGTTGTCTTTGTTTTTGTTTTTTTGTTTTTTAATTTTGAAGTGACAGAACTTCAATCGTATAGTGTCGACCATATGGTATTCGAAGTTCCGTAACTTCGATTTTGTAATAGGTAACTGTCAAGCAGAGTGCTTCTTTGGCACTCTTCAAAAGGAACCTGGATGAGTGGATGGGAGATAGGACATTTACCCCGGGGATCATGTCAGCTGCCCTGCTAGACAGGGGTGCAGGGAAGTTAATATTGTGGAAAGTCATAGCCAGGAAATTGTCCTGTCTATGCATGTATAGGCCCTAGGGCCAATAGCCTAGTATCAACGTATGAACCTATGAACCTATGAACTGCACTTTCCATTGACTAACCTTGGCAAGGTTGCTGATGTCATTCACTTTGAAATACACCTTTGGGGAAGGAGTAGCCCAGTAATCTCCATGGCATGTCCAATAACTGCTTAATGCTGTAGTGTGATATGCAAGTTAGGTAAGAGTTACATTCACGGACATGACAAGAGTGGATGTTTGTGTGTTGTGTCTGTCTGTGTAGGGAACAATGCTTTTGAGGCCATTCACAGTCACTACAACCTCAATTACCCTTCTTTGGTAAGCCTGTTGATGTCAGTCACTTTGAAATACACCTTTGGGGAAAGGTTAGCCCTGTAATCTCCGTGGTGCATCCTGTAACTGCATAATGTAGTGTGATATACTAGTTAGGTAAGAGTTCTATTCCCAGACATGGCAAGTGTGGATATGTGTGTGTTTGTCTGTGTAGGGAGCAATGCTTTTCAGGCCATTCACAGTCAATGCAACCTCCATTGCCCTTATTTGGCAAGCCTGCTGATGACATTCACTTTGAAATACACCTTTGGGGAAGGAGTAGCCCAGTAGTCTTCTTGGCACATGCTATAACTGCATAATGCTGTAGTGTGATGTAGGAGTTCCAATCCCAGACATGGCAACTGTGAGACTGTGTGTGTGTGTGTGTGTGTGTTTGTCATTCATATCTTGTGTGGAGGTGGCTGTGAGTGTGTAACAACTGGACTCATTGTGGAGCTGATTTTGCAAATTTATTATATGGTGGGCCTATTATTTATTTATTTATTTATTTTATTTTATTTTATATTTGTTAACTGGGAAATTCTGACTGGACCATGTCCATTTTCAGCAGAGGCCTGGGGAGAAAAGCTCCAGCATCAAGTTATACAAATACAGTACATCCAGCATAATACACAATACAGGTTACATCGTGTATGCTGAGCATAGTAATATAACAAGAAATTAATAAAAACACTTAAGGTAAAAGAAGATATAGAGCGTAGGTACAAAGACAATGTCAGTTACAGTACATCCAGCATACTACACAAAACAGGTTACATCATGTATGCTGAGCATAGTAATATATCAAGAAATTAATAAAACACTCCATGTAAGAGAAGGTACAGAACATAGGTAAAGAGGCAATGTCAGTTATAGATTGGTGAGAGAAGAAAATATATCAAGTAAGATTCTACAGTTAGAAGAACTCTTTCAGTCAACTGTGCCTACAGGGGATCAGAGTTCAGCATGTGCTCAGAGGGCAGTTTGAGGGGTTAGTAGCAGTGTGGGTAGGGTTATGTGATACAAGGGCATAATCAGGTATTAATAAGATGGGATTTGAGGGAGTTTTTGAATATGGATGTGGAGGGGGCACTGGTCACGGATAGGGGAAGAGAGTTCCAATTTATGGCAACGTTGTGGGAGTAGAGTGCTTTCCCTGCATTGTTGTTATCCTTGGTGGTGGAGAGATTTTTCACTAGATCTTAGGTGCCGGTTTGCAGTGTAGACAGTAAGTAGGTTGGATAATGAGGGGTTTTTTTCAGCATATTTGAGAATATTGTTGGCTATGCTCAGCTGGTGATAGTTAAGTAGCTGTGGTAGCTCAAGCCATTTTAGTTCTTTTAGTGCCATAGTGATGGGTTCTATAGGTTGAGTTAGTAGCAAACTTTGCTATTTTATTGTAGCATGATTCAAATTTGTCTAGGTCACATTGTCTGATTTGGGTAAAGATTGGTGCTGCGTAAAATAGAGTTGAAAGGAGGTGGGTTTGTGCAAGAGTGACTCTTGCTTTTTGTGAGAGAAAGGACTTATGCCTGTATAGGGAGCCTAGCTTTTTGTGTACTAGTTTTATGGTATGTGAGATGTGAATGTCAAAGTGGAGATTATTGTCTATTTCAATGCCCAGAAGTTTGGTGTGGTTAGAGGGGGAGATGATGGTGCCGTCCTTAGAAGTTATGGTAAAGGGGGGTTGATCTGTTAGGTGTTAATAGTAACAGTTTTGTCTTTTTGGGATTTAGAATTAGTTGGATACCTCATATATTTTCCACTGAGTTAAAGGTATCTTGAGTGAGTGTATGTAGGATGGTGGGGGATGAGGCGGAGCAAATGAGGGTTGAATCATCCACATATTGTATGAGTGTGGCATGGTGTGCAGAGCTATTGATGTTATTTGTGAAAACAGAGAACAATTGTGGGCCCAGTATAGAGCCCTGTGGAACTTCTATGGTGGTTGAAAGTTGTGGAGACAGAGTTACCTTCCATTGGACTGATTGTTGCCTGTCAGATAGGTAACTTCTGAACCAGGCTATAGTAGAGGATGTGAAGGATAGTGATGTTAGTGTGTCTAGTAGAATGGTGTGGGAGACCATATCAAATGCTTTTGAGAGGTCTAGGAAAATGGCTGATACATATTTGTTATCATTCCTGTGAAGGTTTATATGGTTAGTGAAGGATAGTAAGGCTGTGGTGGTGCTGTGATGTGGGCGGAAACCGTATTGTTCGGTGGATAGTAGACTGTGTGAGTTGAGAAATGTCATAACTTTCAAGTGGATGCATTTCTCAAGGATTTTGGATAGGGGGCAATGGATGGCAACAGGTTGGTAGTTGGAGAATTCGTAGGAGTTACCTCCTTTATGGAGAGGGATGATGTAAGATACTTTCCAGAGTTTGGGTATGTAGGATTCTAGTATGGAGCAGTTGACTAGGATGGAGACAGGATATGATAGGGAGTCACAAGCCATTTTTAGGTATGCAGCAGGTAAGTTAGCTGCTGCCAGTGTGGTAGGCTTTAGTTTTAGGAGGAGTTTTTTGATAGTTGAGGTGGGCACTGGTGTTAGGCTGAAAGAGGGGATGATGTGGGATAGGTTGGGTTGTGAATGAGGTAGATTGTTATTGGTTATATGACTGGACAGGGTTATTATACATCACAATGTCCCCCTTACAAGGATAACAGATGTCAAACAGCAGAGAGGCTGGGGTTTACAATCCATACTCCTACATGTGACATCAAGGCCTGGCAAACAATTTAGGCAACCCTTGTATTACCAAGAGAATACTCTCATCCCATCTCTTATACACAAACACACTTGGCTAAGCAACAACCACTATGTTGGTAGTTCCCTGCATATTGCCCACAGAGAGTAACCATGGTGTTATTACAGTAGACTACAGAGGGCATGGCACCCTCTCCCATCATTACAATAGGCACATCATTGCATACAGTGCTCCTTCACTATGTTGCCCACTGGACGCCTGCAACAACTGTAGTGCCAGCAACTGTAACCCACAAAGGACATTCCATGCCTTATACACATGCCCTGTATGGACAGATGCCAGTGACACCAGTGAATACCTGTATCATACTGTCAATGTAGGTGCAGGGTCAACCTGGTGTCCATTGCCAGTTTTCACCACATGAGGCCAGGAATGGCACATCTGATGACAATCTGTGCATACAACATGACTCAGACACCCCAGGTACACTTCCACATATCACAGAACATGAATATGGGACATGTGCACATCCCAGACACCGTCGATATCATGGACTATAGAACACATACATGGCAAGCATTTCACAGCACTGGCCACCTACAATAATAGCCCAGATGACTGGATGGTGAATACAAAACCTACCTGTGTGGGCCAATCCAGACACTACACCCTTAAGCCAAATTGCAGACCATTTTCATGTGGCCTGATGCCTAGGTATACCCTTTACCTAGCCTTGTACAGCCTTCTGGCACAGTCAGCCACTACATACCTGTGAAGCAATGTACCCATGCATGTCAGTATTGGCAATCTGTGTCTGTGTGTGTGTGCAGTATAATGATTTGGATGCCATTCACACTCACTACACCTCCCATTGGCCTACTGAAGTATGCCTTCTGATGTCAGACACCTTCACATACCCTTTGCCCATAAATCATCCTGATAACCCCTGTGGTGCATGTGATAACTGCATATTACCGTATTGTGGCAAACTAGCTAGTTAGGAAGTCTAATCCTGACCATGCCAACTGTGATAATGTGTATGAGTCCCTGAGAGAGTGTGGCTGTGCCGACGTTGACGCCTGTTCATGTGGACAGGCACGTGTACTACACCTACCTTATCCCTCCTCTATCACTGTTGCAGATGTCACTTACCATCAAATATACCTTTGGACAACTTCTTGATATGTAAGCTCGGTGGTGCATGCAATAACTGCATAGACATGTGATAGCAATACATAGTCAGGCAGGGGTTTGAAACCCTGTACTGGTAAGTGTGTGACAAAAATATGATTAAGTTTTACTGCCCCAACCTCTCCCTGTCTTACTTTGTCTCTGTCTGTCTCTCTCAACCCCTCTCTGGTGGATGTGGAAAAGTACACCTGCTTTGCTTAGGCAGCAGCTTGTGTTTTGTAAGTGATGCTCATGATCAGCTGATGGCCTCTGCATGAATTGCAGTCCCCTACTAGCTGATTGCATGTGGAACAGCTGTGGTAACATTCCAATTGCCAATTGCAACATACTCTTATACCTAGGAATATCATATGGGTGTTGGACCTTTTCATTCACTGTGAGCAGGACTTCATGTTGGTGTTTGGCAAACAGCATCACAAATGGTAGTGGGATATGCCTCTAGCAACATACATTGTGGAGACAGGCCAACAAACAGGAGGGGGATGTTCCAGACATGACTACAGAATGTAAGTATTGCTCTTCTGCATTTGGATTAATGTTTGTTTAACAGTGTTTGCATGGATATGATTGGTCTACATGATTTAATACTTGTCATTACAGTGTTATGTGTTTGAGGAAACTCCCACCTAAAGGATTATCTGCAGACTGGGCAGTATTTGGAGTATTATGTTTCTTGTGTTACTCACAGATCACCTATCTTAGAACTGCAGAAGCATAGTCTGAGGATTGCAGTCAGTACATGGTGGTAGTGTTGTCGCCTCACAGTAAGACATTGTCCCGTTCGATACTCAACTAGACCGTCTTCTTTGTGGAGATATGCGTGAATGGGCATACCTTCATTGAAGGTTGTGCATCAGAGCTGGCAACACGGCACGTAAAAATCCGCTGCCTATCATTAGTGGACCGGAGTTCCGCTGTGGCAACCCCTAACCGGGAAAAAGCCGAAAGACAACAACAACATGATGACAGCCATGAGAATTACTGACTTCATATCCCTCATAGGACATATGTCACAACAAACCATGTTACAACAGTAAATGTATGAAGGTATCACAGCAACATGCCAATATTGACCCAGTGTGTGTGGCTCCAGCCACAAGTCTGTCAACATTTGTACATATGTCATGCAGTAAGAGGTGCATATGTTCTGTACACCATTATTTATTGACATCATTCCTGATAACAAGCCAGTCAGATATCAGACTGCTAGACATGTTATATATAGTAGGGGTTATTTCTGAGGACATAACCTGGGCATTCTGTGGTTGTGTGTACAGAAGTGGGGTCTGTGTACTTATGGGGATTGCCGACAGTATGTGTATTGTGAATATGTACCTTGGCCTGTGTACAGACTGTCGTAGATGTCATTGTTCTTGGTCCTGTTCTAAATGATGTTACATGCTGCTCCAGTGTATGGTATCCTATCAGTTCACATGTTTGTAGGGCCAAACACACATCTGTCCCATACCACAGACAGGCATTGGACCACACTGTGTCATGACCCAGTATATGTAGGGTTAGTGTGTGAGTGGCACATATGAGGATGGTGTTGATCAGATAGTCCATATAGTGTAATATAAAGCTTGCATACCATATGTGGCTGTGGCTGTGTTCACATTAGTTGTGGGTATGCACTTTCACACAGGTGTCTGTTACTCTGTGCTGTGACATGCCTGTAGAGCCTGCAATATTTGCAGGTACATGTGTATTTCCCCATACGAAATGTAGGCCAGTGTTGTGGCAGTCTGCCTGTGGTTTGCACAGTGCTTTGTTACATGCCTAGCAGCTTAGCATAATTACCCACTGTTATGTTATGTCCAGATATTTGCAAGAAGCATTGCTGCCAAGCCACTATAACTGTTGTGTATTTCTGGCAAAGCAGTGGGATTCTGTATAGATGTATGTCCCTAACTACTGGGTAGTATGTGGCCATGTGAACTCTGCACCACCAGTTATTATGTGTCAGGACAGACAAGAGTGTGTAAATGCATAAACTGTGTGGGTATATGTAGTTCATTATTTACGTGATATACCCATGTACATGGCTGTTAACATCCACATTGTCAGGCTTGGTCCACATGACTTGGACTAAGTGGATCTGTGTATACCTCTGGACTGACCAGAAAGTGCCAGACTGTCCACATATATTTGTCATATCTCTGCTGTAGTCCACTGAATCATTACTGTACTATCAGTGGTACTGTAATATGATGTCCTTAAGATGTCTGTCAGTAACCGATGGTGTACATGTCAATAGCAGATGTGACCTCCCACACACAATATGTCTGTTAAGACAACCCCTGTTACAGTAACAACAGTCTACATATATACCTGCAATACATACATGACATCCCTTTGAACTAAGAGGCTGAGACTACTGGTGCTGAGGTAGGACTCCACTCCATGTCTACACATATAGGTTCATAGGTTCATAGGTAGGTACTAGGCTATCTGCCCGAGGGCATTTATAATCCTAGCCAGAGTGTGTTGGCTTTTGCCACCCCATTGATTAATTAACTGATCCTCTGTCAAGCAGAGCCAATGAAATGATCCCAGGGGTATATTTTCTGTTACCCATCCACTTATCAAGGTTTCTCTTGAAGAGTGTTAGTGAGGGGCTCTGCCTGATGTAATTTGGAATTTTGTTCCAAAGCATGGGGAGTCTCTGTGACAGGAATCTATCCCTCCAGCATTTTCTATTTATTGTTGTGGTGAGGTTTAGCTCACTAGAGAGCGTGGCTCGCAGTGACTTGGATTTCTTTAGGTGGAGCATGTCCATCAATTCTGAGTTGGACATGGCTTTGTAAGTCAAACAGAGATCACCTCTGAGTAAGCAATATGCCACTGAGTACAGCTGGATTTTTTTTTCAGTTGGGCTGCATAAGACATATGTTTGAGGCCAGAGATCCTCTTGGTGAGGTACTTTTGTGGTCTTTCCAGCTGTTGGAAGTGTCTTGTGAGGTACACCTCAAATGGGGCATTGTACTCTATGATGGGTCTAATGAGTGACAAGTAGAGGGGCACTATAACCTCTTTATTTCTAGATGCAAACCATTTAGTAATTAGATGTGCCACATATAAGGATTTCCTAATTACTTGGGCAATATGATTGTCAAAGGAGAGATTACTATCTACCTGGGTCTCCAGATCTCTTATTAAGGGGGCGGCCACCTATGTCGTAATTCGTGGGTGTTTTGTTTTTCCCAAATGGGATGACTATGCATTTTTTGGCATTGAGCTTGAGGCCATGACTTTGACATCAGGCGTCTGTCTCAGTAAGGCCCTTTTGGAGGATGTCCGTGTCAGCCAGAGAGTCAATTATGGCTCCCAGTTTGCAGTCTTTAATGAACTTGGTTAGACATAGTCTTCCTGTGTTTGCCTGTACTTCTGAGAAGTATAGGCTGAACAGTAAAGGTCCCAGGGCTGAGCCTTACAGGACACCACTTGTGACTGGTTTATAGATATATAGATATATATACACATACAGTTATAGATATCTACATATATATTGACATAAATAGATATAGCTGTACATATATGATGTCCGTACATATATATATATATATATATATATATATTTATAGAAAGATTTATAAATGATGCACTATACACGTGTATAAATATATATATATATATATATATATATATATATATATATATATATATATATATATATGAATATATATATATATATGTGTATGTACATGTACATATAGACATATATCTACATATGTATATGTATATATCCATATCTTGTCATGTGTAAACATTACTGTTGTGTATACCTTGCCAGAAGTATCACATCGTATGTATCTGATATGTGTATATTTAGATATAACAATATATGTGATGCAACAGTAATATCACTAATGTACTATACAATTGTAGAAGTCACAGGAATTGTTCAATACTATTTAATATGTCTACTGACAGATGTATTGGAAATACAACAACAACTGTCTTCACAGCTGTCATGGCGTAGTGGTTAACTGTTGTGACTATAGTGTACAGGGTCCTGGGTTTAAGACCTGCAAGGGTTGTTTATATTGTTGTTGGGCCAAACAAGGGCTGTTGGATACAGAGTTGTTAAGTCAGTTTTGAGTAGCTTTAAGCACATTTGAGCAAGTTTGCGTGTAGTTAAGTGGTGATAACGTATGGTTAAACATATGGGCACTTACACTATGTAGGCTTCACTTACCAGTGTGCAAATCTTCTTTCCTGTTATATTGCAGCAATGCTGACGTCTGCTAAGCATGGCTCAGCCCTAGTAACGTGTGCTCACATCCCAGTCTGATAACATAGCAGGGTAATGACATCTGTAATAGGTGTATGTAATGCCATGTACATAACATGCACCTATGTGCTTTCAGTACAGTAGCAAGGGGTG
Organism: Protopterus annectens; assembly: GCF_019279795.1. Lineage (NCBI taxonomy): Eukaryota > Metazoa > Chordata > Ceratodontiformes > Protopteridae > Protopterus > Protopterus annectens. The sequence goes on from NC_056730.1 coordinate 310,464,316, forward strand.
TGAGTCTCATGTCTGGGACACGAGTATATATGACCTGTACAATACTCTTATCCTTGTGAATGTGTTACATACAAGGGTAGTATCCCAAGTTATGTGCAGTCACACTGGCATGTAGTGAATCATGATGTTACTACTGTTGAAAGTGCTTTCTCAAGCAAGAGTAGATTGCTAATTGTAGTACTTGCAACAAACACCCCTGCATGCATAGATGGACTCTGAGTCCTCACTGTCATGTTCCTGGTGTGTCACATTATATCTTTCCTGTTGGATAATGATCTGACATGTGGAAATTATCTGTAGACTACTGTCTGTATAGCACATGCCAGTGAGGGCTGCCAACATGTAGTAATGGCATACCTATTGGTGTCAGACATCTATCTGTCAACACATTCATACTACTGCATAGCTGGTTGGCATTCTGATGTCTGTCAGTCCCTGTACAGATGTGCAGATGTCAGGTATCCAGCTTGGATGCATACAAGCAACCTATGCTTGACTGACACTGACATGTCTGCCCAGCTGTGTTATAACTGGCACAGATAGGACACAACACCCTGTATGCACCACATGCCATGGGTACCTCCACTACACTACCACAGTCAACAGAACATGCTTGGGTACAGGTCTCCAACACAGACATTAACCATGTTTTGTAATACATGTTGCATACATGTCAACTCGAGCACCTCACCGGCCATTTGCAGGAGACACCCAGAGGATTGGCTGATGCATGTCACTCTCAACCTGAGGGTCACCACAGTGGTGTCTATAGAAAGATTGCCTGCTGGCACATGACAGATGGCATGATACCACTGTACACACATCCCCTACATGTCCCATCTCTCCATGGACAATAGCCAGGTACACACTTATGACCACTTGCAGCAATGCACCCCAGTACTGACAAATGTGTATGTGTGCATTATTGAGCATATCAGTGTCTGTGTGTTAGTACACCTTTAGCTGGGAATACCTTGAGGCCCTTCACACCCACCGCAGCACCCATTGACATAGTTAGATGTAGCTGCTGCCGTACCGGACATTACATGTACCTTGTTACACTCCTCTCCCTAAAGGCTACCTGAGCCTTGCAGTACCAGCACAATACTGTTGTACAAATGGGCTGATAGGCATGTGATACCCCCTGAGTTCTGGCAAGTGTGTGTATGTATGTATATTTGTAGGGTACAGCATTCCGAGGCCACATAATCCTATTACAATATGCATTGTCACACAGTATTACAGATAGTGATGTTACCCCAGTACTGACAAATGTGTATGTGTGCATTACTGAGTATATCAGTGTCTGTGTGTTAGTACACCTTTAGCTGGGAATACCTTGAGGCCCTTCACACCCACTGCAGCACCCATTGACATAGTTAGATGTAGCTGCTGCTGTACCGGACATTACATGCACCTTGTTACACTTCTCTCCCTAAAGGCTACCTGAGCCTTGCAGTGCCAGCACAATACTGTCAGCACAATACTGTTGTACAAATGGGTTGATAGGCATGTGATACCCACTGAGTTCTGGCAAGTGTGTGTATGTATGTATATCTGTAGGGTGCAGCATTCCGAGGCCACATAATCCTATTACAATATGCATTGTCACACAGTATTACAGATAGTTATGTTGCTGTCCATAGGAGAGGCATGACAATGCATCACCCTACTATGCCTGTGGCATGTGCATTAGATGCATATCCCTGTAGTACCACTCTTGGGATGGACAATGAGTTGTAATGCTGTCCTGGTCAATGTGTGATGGTGGGTATGTCAGAGTATCATCATGGGTTCCAGTGCATACAATATCCTTAGTGGGGTGTGGGTGCTGTGTATACTGTCATTACGCCATGGTACCCCCGGTACTTGTCCCATGTACCACTGTATGGTGACCACTGTCACCATTAACCATACAGGTAACTGATAACACTATCCATCCTACTCATGCATGTGCTGTGTGCAGCCTACCTGTAACACACTGGACACACTGACAAGTTAGCACCTTGGATGTGTGTCCGACTGTTATGTGTTTGTTAATGTATATATATGATGGTATGTCACACTATGTATTGTCCATATACAACCATTACATCCCCTATTACCATACTGTACATGTCTGGAGATGTTCTGCATGTAACATGTAACCTGGAACACACCTCATCCTAAACGCTTTGTGGTGTCTGCAATTAAAGCCACACAGATCAGTAGCACTACATACCTAGGCAGAGGTCTAGTCCCAGTGTTGCCAAGTAAGAGTGCCCTTGTATATGAAGTGATCTACTTCAGGTTGCTGAATATACATGTCCCAGGGGGTCATCTATCCATGTGGCACAGGCAGTAACTGTTATACAGACCTGTGACATCTGTTCAACTGTACCTAGGATATGGCACAGTGCCATACCCCTTGTGATATATGACAAAAGACCATCCACCTGCTGACACATGTACACCTACAACACAAATGAATAACATTACAGAGACCACAATCACTCAGTGTTACTAGCAGCTATAATGCATTATGGTTGGACAGCTACACTACCTGACATGTAAGCATTAAACATAACTGCTGACAACATGTTACACAACAGTACATTGGTACACTGTAGTACAGTCACCGTGTGCATCAGAACCATATTAGCCTGTCCCTGCATCGATGGTATGGAAGACAGAAATGTGGCACAAGTATCATCATATGCACAGGATGTGTTGTTGGTTTGCCAGAGACTTGGGTTGGGCCATACATTTGACATCGTATTTGTGGGTGAAGGGTGTAAGTTTCTGATATGGGTGTGGTGATGTGATGTGTGTAGGTATGAGGTTGCCCTAGGTGTGTTTGTATAGTGTGTGGGTATGCATGCCCACAGTTCTGCCATGTGGCTGCCCTATACAGGTGTTTCTTGGACAGCTGCAGACCATCTACAGCCATGGACATGCAGACTGTGCCTATCAGGGGTTCCATGAGCATGTCCAGGTACAGGCCTTGATATGCTACTCTCCCTTGATGATGACATATGTCTGCTGGAACCACATCCCTCCTGGGACTGGCCAGAGCCATGTGCACGTGGCCTGTTGTGGTGTGTTGTGGATAGCGCCCCCCTGCAGTGATGGGGCTGGTACTGCCACTACTGGAGCAGCTTGGTGTACTTGCATGTCCACGTCAGCTGCCAGATGTTGGTGTTGCTGGCCTATGTCCACGCGGCCATCACCCCACTCCCATAACATGCTCTGTCATGGACAATCCATGGTCAATGAGGCCCACCATCTCACCCAACCATCTATCCATGGCCTCTGTATAATCACGGAGGGCACCTTCAAGATCATGAATGTTGTGACTTGCATGAATTTTGTAGGTGATGCACATGATCAAGTGATGGTCTCTGCACCAGTCAGTGTCCTCCACTTGCTACCTGCATGCAGCATGCTGTGTAGTACTTCCAATTACCACTGTCATGGCAACCCACTACTATAAATACCTACATCATGTGGGTGTGGTCCTATTACCTTTCCTGTATGGCGGACATCCTTCCTGCGTGTGGACAGCAGTGTTACAGACAGCAAGCAGCAATACCTCTTACAAGAGGACTTGCAGACTCAGGCCAGCTACATATTTTTATAAGGTTCCAGAACTACAGACAGAGTGGGAGTATAGTTGATATATGCAATGTATAGCACCAGTGTTACAGGGTTTGTGTGTACATACTAGTTTAACATGGAATGCAGTCTGACTGCATAGCTCTCAACTGTGGGCCTATCCACATGATGGCCAGAGGTGTGCCTGTTATGTTTTGTCTGTCCACCATATAGGTATTGTGTCAGATATATCACTGGCAGTGTGTGTGTTGAGTGCTATTAGTACATGGCTACATCCATTTGTGTATCTGACTTCATATTCCTGATTAATGGTATGTTGCAGACTACCCTGTAACACCAGCAACTTGCTCCGTGTATGACAACACTATTTCACGTATGGGCATGTATTCTAGTCTCTCTCCTCCACCTACATACCAAGCTTTGTCCATATGACATGCAGTAAGAGGTTGTTATGTAGTGGCCTGTGATTATGTCATGCTGCCATTCCTGCCATCATTCCAGTGATGTTGTGGTCCCCACACATATTGTGGGGTAGGGTCCATATATATGTGGGTTTCATCTGCACAAAACATGTGCGCCCTTCTGCAGTCCAGAGGTCAGTGTATGTAACAGTGTCATATGCCCCTGTAAGTCAGTCTATGGGGGGGTACACACCATAAATAACCTAGGCTGTTACAACATGTGAGGGATATCAGTAGTAAGCTGCATTAATGTATATGGCTGTACATTACCATACATTTCACCTTGGGAACATTGCTGGTCTACTGCTTACTGCCATACTGACTGTTCTGTTTGCCAGTGTGATTGTGATGTTTTCAGTTATGCATTGTTATGTAACAGATACATCCCATCGTGTCAACTTAAGTCTTTTTCCCCTAGGAATTGAGTACAGAGTGCAGTTAGAAGCTGCTGGACTATACTTCTACATTGCTTACTGTTGATTGATTGTA
>NC_056730.1:310471359-310558063 GCF_019279795.1 Protopterus annectens
TCCAATCCCTTGTAACTGTACCCTCTTATCATTGATAATGATCATAAGGGCATTCAAACTTGCCTCATTGTAGACTTTGCTTAATTCTGAGTGCAAAACAGAATTTTTCTTCGTCCTATTAGGAAAATTATTAATACATAACCCTTTGGGAACAATACCTAGCTGAAGACATGTTTCAAAAAATTGGATGTCAAGTTCTAAACCTTTAAAATTCATAAACTTTCTTTCAAGTCTCATAATAAGGGGTTTACAATCAAGTACTACATTATTTCTAACATTAGAATCCATGGTACCATTACAGTTGTTAAAATCAGCATCATCAAGTAAAAATGGGTTGCCCCTAGTATATTGTCTTAGCAGACCCATTAGTTCAGTATTAGAATAGGAACTGCATGTTTGAGCAACAGGGTGGGAAGGTTGTAGATGAATATGCTCATGAATAGGGTTGACTGTTAACAAAACATTGGATGAACATCTGGACTCACCCTCATTTCTATTAATACCTCTAGAATCATCTTCATAATCAGAATGCGTGGCATTACCCTGCTGAAAGACATCATAATTGTTAGATGCACCATGTACACAATGACTGTGAGTCTCATTACACCCCCTAACATGTCTTGGTGGTAACAAGTCTGTGTTATTACAGGTTGATTGCATGCAGTCAATAAGTCTACCATCAGAGCAAACAACTCTAGCAACATCTGTAGGCTGACGTATATTAGCAGCATTAAAATCTCTTGAAACTACAGTTTCTCCATTAACTACTGCATTAGAAGATTGCCAACATCTGTCTTCTATAGTAGTTACAGAACCTAACCCATTTGACAATAACCAACCTTGCCTCGGGTAAAATTCATCTCCTGACATCTGTATTTCTTCAGAAACAACATTGATGTTATTACCTCCTGTGACAGACTTTCCTCCCTTAGTAGCATTCTGTAATAGACAAGTAGAAATTGTCCTTGGCTCTCTTGCATTAAAGGCAGTAACAGGAAACAGTTGAGTAACCTCCCAACTGGAGGAAACATTTCTTTTAACAGCTCCTTTGGATAGTAAGCTGTCAGGGACACCACTTACATTGACCGATCCTTCACTCATCCTTCCTGCCTCGCTGCTGGCACTAGCAACCCTCCCAATCCTGGGAGAATCCGTATGTGACTGATTCCCATTATTTTTCTGTTCCCTGATGATAGCATCAATGGGTAACCTGTCAACTGAAGCAAAAGAAGATGGACCGTTAGCCTCCCAAGTGAAGGAAACCCTAACCGCTCTCCAAATACTAGCACCGTTATGTTCAACACAACCATTACAAAAGCAGTTATTGCTGCTCTCGCTCATTTGAATTGTTTGAGCTGAACCATCAAAAGGGAAAAGTGAATGATTATCGTCCATAGCATTACAGGAAGCACCATTGCTGGAATCATTATCAAATGAATTTAATCTAGGATTAATGTATAGGTTTAGTGGGCTTGTAGAACGTTGACTGTTAACTCCACTGTTAACTTTACTGTTTGGCCGGAACTTTGCATTGCATACAACATTCACAGACTTGCTTTTATGACACTGCTCTAAATCAACCATCGGATCAGCAGGGATGTTGCTGGAATTAGTTTTAGGGTCAGAAGAAACAGAGGGAACTATACCATTAATAAATGTCACTTGGTTTAGAATACTGGCATAATTTCCCATATTTTTTCTAACAGTAAAGCATGAGTTCACGGACCTCTCGTTAGTCAGCATATTGTCATGTAGTATTTGACTGTAAACCCCTTATTATGAGACTTGAAAGAAAGTTTATGTCTTTTAAAGGTTTAGAGCTTGACATCCAATTTCTTGAAACATGTCTTCAGCTAGGTATTGTTCCCAAAGGGTTACGTATTAACAATTTCCCTAATAGGACAAAGAAAAATTCTGTTTTGCACTCAGAATTAAGCAAAGTCTACAATGAGGCAGGTTTGAATGCCCTTAAGGTCATTATCAATGATAAGAGGGTACGATTACAAGGGATTGGAGCGGATATTTCTTCTCTCAATGATAGGATTTGTAATTATCCTGAATTTTGTATTCACAAACCATTATACGATTCTATAGTCCCTAAGGTACCCTAGGTACACAACCAGAGAAATCACTGTGGGTTGCTTTTGTCTTTTATTTATATGTTTTATTTTTCTGGCACCTATCAGAAGTTTTAGATGCATATTTTATTATCTCTTCTGTGTTCTGATTGGTTAGATTAAACAAAAATATTTTTTCCGAAGTGTTTTAAATGGAGTTACATCCCACAGTTGAAGAGGCCATACTGGCCTAAGTTCAGTGGCTAATGTTCAAGGGCAAGATAAGAATATAATGGATATCAATCTACACAATAGAATGGATATCAATCCTTTCGATAAGGATGAATGTAGTGAAGAAACCAATTTATTGGAAAAAAGTATTGGAGAAAATGTAGAATGTGTAGTTGCTTCCTTGTGTGCACTTTCCAACGAACACTCTCAATCCGCTTTAATGAATCTGTCTATATACACTACACCAGAGACTCTTACTGACAGATTGAAAGCACTTGAAGAAAATAATGAAAAAAACACAAGGGGCCAGATTCAGGAAGGCTTACACGGAGTTCAAGAGTAGTGTAAGCCTCCGTGTAAGCCTCCTGATTCAGTAACAGCCCAAATCTCTGTGTAAGAGACAGCTAACACGTCTCTTACACGGACTGGGCGTGGAAATGCTCAATACCTCATTTGCAGCTCAAAGATATGCAAATGAGGTATCTGAGCGATCCACGAAGCAGAAACCAGTCCGTGTAACGGACGTGTTAGCTGCAGAAATGTACTCAGCTGACAACTGAGTACATTTCTGCAAAATTAAAAACGGAGCTATGTCAGCTCCAAATAAAGGGTGCATATGTTGCATTAAGCATGCCAATGGCCAAATATGTGGCCATTGGCATGAAAAACTGTTGCAAAAATAAGTTATATAACTTTTTTTTTTTTTTCACGGGATTTTTGGGTTTAACTGCAGCGCACACCCGTGCAAATGGGGTGCGCTACCTAAAACTGAAAACCGAAGCTTATAAGCCCACAATTGTGGGATTTATGTATTACATTGAATGTCAATGGAGGGACTTGCAGACCAAAAACAATATGGCCTCCGTTTAGTGGTTGTCAAGGGGGGGAAGCTCCGTGTAAGACATGTAACTAGTCATTACTAGGCAATCCTATGTAAATGAGGGTTACAATACTGAATCACACTGTCACATAGGTAATGAGCACTGTCTGAGTAGTGTAAGAGTTAGAGACGGGGGAGGAACAGAGTAAGAGGTAGGTGACATCATGGGGGGGGGGATGATAGCAATAAATGTACCGGATTGGAGGGCAATGTAAGGTAACAGATGACAGACAGACATCAGGGAGGGAGGTGTGTCCCAACAGAACACTAGGAAAGTCAAGAAATTGAGGGTATATGCTATCCCTACACTCAAAGTTTCTTGAAATACGTGCATCTTGTGGCGTGCGCGCGTGTAGGGCAGGTTCAACATGTGGGAGCGTGTTGCAAACCGTTTACAACGGTTTGCGCGGGAGTGCACATGTGGAAGGCAGTGTGCGCGCGTTTTAGCATGAATCAGCCTAGTTCACACCGTGTAAGGATGTGTGCGCGCGTGTAACACCGTGTAGGGATGTGTGCATGTGTTTAAGTGACTGTGAGTGTGTTTAAGCTGGTGTGCACATTGCTCCCCCTCAGGAAACAGAAAGGAAACAGGAAACAAATAAAATCCAGGGAAACTGCCAGAAGATACTACTGGAGTTAATTGGTGGAAACAATAAGAAGCAGGCAATTACACAGGCAGACTAGAAGCCCAACCCAGCACTTAAAACACTGCAAAGAGCAGTGCAGGCTGTTTCTCACAACAGATACTGCCAGAAACTAAGCTATCAGAATTGAAAACTGAAAAAAGCTGAACTCAGAGCAGAAATGCTAGGGGCTGCCATAGCTATTATAATCAGGCATAGACAAATTGCTGAGGGTGGTGACAATGCAGATGCTGACAGACAACCCAGAGTGAGGAGAAGGAGAAGAGTATACAGGCCCAGGGTCACCTACCATGGGTTACATGAGCTGGAGATAGTAGAGCGCTATAGAGTGGACAGAGAGCTCCTGCAGCAGATTGTTGAGCTGTGCAGGCCACGCCTCACACACAGAACCAAAAGAGGGGAACCCATCCCAGTGGAAACCAAGGTATGTGTTGGCCTAAGAATACTAGCAACAGGTACCTTCCAGAGACCAACTGGCGATATGATGGGGATATCACAGGCATCAGCCTCCAGGGTACTACACCAGTTCCTGGATGCCATGTCAGCACATGTCGGTGATCATGTATATTTCCCCAATGCCCGTGAGGTGTTGGCCAGCAATATGCGTCTCTTCCAGCAAATAGCGGAATACCCTGAGGTACTGGGTGCTATAGACTGCACGCACATACGCATCAAAGCACCAGCAGGAGAGTGGGGTAGAGCCTACATTAACCGCAAGGGATACCCCTCCATCAACTGCTAGGTCGTGTGTGATGCCCAGGGCATAATAATGAATGTGTGTGCTGGCTGCCCTGGGAGCTACCATGATTCCCATATCTGGCATCTGACGCAGCTGTACCAATCATTTGCCAATGGGGACTTCCCACACGGACACCTAGTGGGGGATGCAGGTTATGCACTTGAGCCGTGGCTGATGACACCCATCAGAAATGCACACACACCTGAACAGGAATGCCATAATGAGGCACACGCACAAACACGTAATATCATAGAGCGTGTGTTTGGGCTGCTCAAGTCACGGTTCCGGTGTCTGGACACATCTGGTGGAGCCTTGCAGTACACACCAACTACATGTACCCAAATGATCATGATATGTGCTATGCTACATAATATGATCCTGCAGAAACAGCTGCAGCAGGACCAGCACAGGGCTGGGCCAAACATCCCCCCACCATTTCCAAGGCCACCACAGGCAGGGGGTGACTCGGAGGAGGAACAACCTGACCTTGTCCCAGTAGGCAGAAGGAGGCGTGCCCAGTATGCCCTGGCCTTGGCAAAGAGGCAATGCATAGCACATACGCTTGGTGAGTAGGAACACTGGGACTGATACCCGCTCTGACTCACTCATACAGTAACAGGGATGCCTAACATGACACAACCTGCTGCCAAACATGTACAGCACCACCTGAGGCATGAATGCCATGTGTTAAGTAATGTAATATCATGTACCACATGCACACCTGAGGACCCCAACTAACATCCACCCTCAAGAATCATAAACCACAAAAACACAAACCCACCTCATGGGTACCACAAGGGATAGGAACCTAGATGTAATGCTACCCAATGCCAGAAGTATAAACATCAAGATGTGTGCAGTGTAAACACACACAGTATAGAGAATGTAGATATCAGTGCTGTAATAGAAAACAGGGTCAAAGCCCACATCAGCACCCTGACACTACCAGGTCACACGTCATACAGTGATGTACATGTGCAAAAACATGGAACAAGATACAAAATGAGGGTGACTAGAAATAAATAGCATGGATAACCACACACCCATGTTTGTACCACAACAAGAAGCAACATGGAATAGCCATGGTCAAAAACCCATGGCTAAAACTCACTACTACTATATAGCTTGCTGCAGACCACTGTCCTAATAGCAGGAACTGCCCCAGGCCTATGTGCATAGGTTCATAGGTTCATACTAGGCTATCTGCCCTAGGGCATTAATAAGCCTAGCCCAGAGTTTTGTGGCTTCTGCCACCCCTTCAAGTTGATGGATAATATGCCCATTATTTTGCTGTGCCTCTGTCAAGCAGTGATACTGAGGTTATCCCTGGGGTATACCTGCAATCTCCCATCCATTGGTCAAGATCTCACTTGAACGAAGCCAGTGAGGTGCTCAGCCGCACATGTACCAGGATGTTGTTCCACAGCATAGGGACTCTCTGGGTGATGAATCTGTCCCTCCAGCACATCCTATTAATATCTGTGTTGAGGTTTAGGTCTCCTGCCCTTGTAGTTCTGATGGATGTAGAGGTCTTGAGGTGAAGCATGTTCAATAATTCTGGGTTGGACATAGCCTTGTATGTCAGGCACAGGTCACCTCTGAGCAGAAGGTAAGTGACTGAATACAGCTGGAATCCCTTCAGTCGGGCAGCATAAGAAATATGTTTGAGACCCTTTCACCTCCTGTTGAGGAATTTGTGGGCCCATCCAATTGCAGGTGTTGGGTCAGATACATTCTGAATGGGGCATTGTATGCAATCATTGGTCTGATGAGTGATGAGTACAGGGGAACAATGACCTCCCTTGATCTAGATGTGAATCCCTGCATGATGAGGTGGCCAATGTAGAAGGCCTTCCAAACTACCCTGGCAATGTGAGTGTCAAACAAAAGTTTACTGTCAACCTGGGTGCCCAGGTCCCTGATAACCTCCTCTGTGCTTAGAGGATTGCCACCTAGATGGGAAGTAGTGGTAACCTTGTTCTTCCTGAAGGGTATGGCTATGCATTGTTTAGTGTTTAATGCACGGTCATGGCTGTGGCACCAGTTATCCGTGTCTATGAGACCCTTCTGAAGGATGTCTGTGTCAGATGGGTTTCCAACTATGCTTCCCAGTTTGCAGTCATCGTCAAACTTTGTCAGCCATAATCCTCCTGTGTTTGCTCGTACTTCTGAAAAGTAGATGCTGAACAAATGTGGGCCCAGGACTGAGCCCTGTGGGACACCACCTGTGACAGCTCTGGAGTGTGACATGGCACCAGCAACTTTGACCCTGTGTGTTCCGTCACTTAGCTAGTTTGCAACCCATGCTGTGATGTATGGGTTCACAATTAAGCTGGTGATGTTTTCAATGATACCTGAGTGGGGTATTGTGTTGAAAGCCTTTGCCAGGTCAAGGTAGGCTGTGTGGACTGCCTTGCCCACGTCAATGGCCTGGGTGACTGTTTTGAAAAAGTCAACCAAGTTTAAAAGGCATGATCTGCCCTTGACAAAGCCAAACTGGATTGTATCCAATGTCTGCAAGTCCCCTATGTCTTCATTTATAATTCCCATTATGATCCTCTCCATAGCTTAGCAGAACAGGCTTGTCAAGCTGATGGGATGGTAGTTTCCGGGGTTGGTGGAGGCACCTCCTTTGTGAAGTGGGTCCACCATTGCCGTATGCCACTCCTTGAGCACATATCCTGAGGTGAGGCTAAGATTAAACAGCTGCCCTAACTGCGGGTGTAATTACTCATTGAGTTCATGGAGCACACAACTGGGGACACCAAGTGGTCCCATGGATAAAGTGTTTTCTGCCTTGGATAGAGCAGTTCCCACCCCAGCATTGGAGATGTTTGGGGGGCTACAATCCTCTGGTGTAGATACCCCTCCAGTTGGGGGGAGGGGTGGGATCTGCAATGAACCTGTCAGCCAGTATGTTGGCAATGTCTGTAGGTGGTGATATCTACATCATTCCGAACTAATTCTGAGCATATCTGGGAGTTCCCTCCCAGGTTTCAAACATAGGCAAAAAAGGCCTCATGATTGTCCCTTGAGTCCTGAGTGGGTTTACTCTCAAAACTTGCCTCAGATGATTGTATGGGGGAACCCAGTGTTTTACTCACAATGAGCAGGGGTGTCTTCCCTCCTACGGATTATGCTCTATCTTGTAGTAGCTCCTTCCTTGTGTTGTAGAGCTTGTTTATGGCTAGGGTCTACCAGACTGGATGCTTGCCTGTGGTACAAAGAGTCTTTGTTTTGTTTGGGATTGCCTGATCCATGCAGTCCTGGAGGTGCTGGTAGAAGGCATTTGTAAGTGATACAGTGGCTTGGGTAATGGTGTCCGCTGGCTTGGGGGCCTTGAAAGAGACCACACCAGTCTTTAGAAATGTGAAGTCGGCATTTGAGAAGGTCTTCACTGTTTGTTTTTCCATCTGGGGTGTGGGTGGGATGTGGACTCCCACTGAGAGTAGTCCATGATCTGATCTCACCAATGATGGGTATACTGCTGGTGTTGAACAGTGTGACCCCATGTTCATGATGATGAGTTCTAGTATGTTGCCTCCACTTGAGGGGATTGGGACCAGTTGTTCCATGGCATTTCAGTGTATGAACTCATGGAACCTTTGTGTTAGAGTGTTGTGGCATGATTAGTGATCCCAGTCTATATGTGGATAGTTGGACTCACCCAGTAGGATGGTGTTTGGAGATACATTTATCCCCTTCAGTGTTTGCAGGATAGCTGTGTGAGGTACCTGAGTTTGAGAGGGTGGCATGTAACATGCTACAAACTGCAAAGCAGTCTTGCCTACGGTCACTGGCACCTGGATGGTCTCCGATGCATCGTGTGTTGCCACCAACAATGAGGTGAGGGTGTCCTTGATGAATATGGACACCCACCATCCTTCTTGGTGTTGTCTGGATGCTGGTGCCGGAATGCATGATATGAGGTAACACCCGATAGTGCCGGGGTGCTGTCAGAAGCTGTGAACCAGGTTTCAGGCACAGCACAGACATCAATGTGCTACATACTGAGAAGGGCATAGAGTGTGTGCAGCTTGAGGTTGAGACCTCTGGCATTGAGCAGCAGTACCCTTAGTGTCCTTCCTTTACTGTGTTCTAGGGTGGTAGGTGTAGTATCTGAATCTTGCATAAAAAAGGCACAATGGGGGTGGCAAGAGCATCATCTGAAATCCGGAAGCCCAGGGGGTGACAGGTGCAAGCCGTCCCTTGCAAATCACCGTGGCCTGTCCAGCATGCCGTCCCAGGCAGACAGACATTGGACCCCCTTTGAATGACACCATAGTCTTAGCAAAATAATACAGCTGATCATCTTGTCTCTGTTTATGTGGCATCATACTTGTTGAAGGTAGGATACTGCTGAAGGTCAGGGTCATACCTGCCTGGCCTACATAATCAGAGGGATCCTCTATGTCTCTTTCCATGTAGTCCAGGGAGGTACATCTCAGGTCGTTCACACCAGCATGGATAATGACTGGGTCAGACCTGTACTTGCAGTTGAGTGACCTGAGTGCTTGCATTATGTGGTGGATTCCAGTGCCCGATAGGCAGCTTACTGTGACCTCCTCCGTACCCGATCTGGTGAGCGGGACATCAGTGTGTCTGACTATGGAGTAACCATAGACAAGTGTGTCTGGCATTGTTTTTGGCCTTAAGGGCTGTGACTGTTTGGCACACCGACTCTGTGGTCAATATGTTGCATGTGCTGTGCCCTGTGGAGGCAGTTTTGTGAGTGTCTGCTGTGGCGGCCACTGCCATTCCGGTAGAATCCTGATCAGAGCCTCCGAGAGTGTCTCTGTGTGTCTATGTGTATGATCTTAAGTTGTGATAGTGCCATGTGAGACTGGATTTGTGATGTGTGTGTGGTTACCTTCACCTTCTCTCTGGTCTTGCTAGTCCTATGTTGAGAGAGCTCAGCCTCCACTTTGGCTATATAGTTGCATCTCTCACATGTATGTGTGTTTTATGGCAGAAGGAGAGGGTTGTCAGTGTACATGAGGCAAGTGTAACATTGCCTCAATATTCCCAGGTTCACCAGCTGAGCAGGAGAGGACACTAGCAACTGATCTCTAGACATGCTAGAAGGAATAGACAAAACAATGTTGGAATACAGGGAGATATCAAGCCCCCCAAACCACATCATACTGTTTGATTGACAATAGCTACACATACACTGGTGTTTCATAGTGTCATAGTCTACTACTAGCCTATCTGCCCTAGTGCATGTATAAGCCTAGCCATAGTGATCTGGCTATTGCCACCCCTTATACTGGTAATAAGTGTGCAGAATAGATTCTGATGATTGTGCCTCTGACTTAGTAGTGACACAGTATGACCCCCTTACGTAATTGAATAACATGACTGTGCCTCTGTCTAGTCTGTGCCTCCGTCTCAAATGCAGTTGTCCAGATGTCTCCTGAAGAGAGTCAGTGAGGGACTCTGTCAAACATGGACTGGGATACTCTGCTACAGTGTGAGATGCCTCTGAGTTATGACTCTGTCCCTCCAGCATGTCCTATACATGTATGTGCTGAGGTTCAAATCCACAGCTCTCATGGCTCTGGTGGATTTGGATTGCTTGCAGTGGAGCATGTCCACCAAATCCTGATTGGACATGGTCTTGTATGTCAGGCATAGGACACCTGTACATATGCGGTACGACACTGAACAAAGCTGGATTTCCTCTATTCTGAAAGCATCTGACATGTGTTGAAGAACCCTGATCTTCATGGTAGGTACCTTTGGGGTGTCTCCAGCTGTTGCAATTGCTGGGTGAGGTACATACCATATGGGGCTTTGTATTCAATCATGGGCCTGATAAGGGAGAAGGATAGTGGAACAATGACCTCCTATGATCTTGATGGAAAATCCTCCATGATAAGGTGGGCAAGATAGAAAGTCTTCCTAACCACTTTGGCAACAGGGGTGTCAAAAGAGATGTCACTATGTACATGTGTCCTCAGGTGTCTGATTTGTTGTCTGTGCTCAGTGGGTTGCTGTCTATGTATTGATCTGTGGGTACTTTGTTCCTCCCAAAGGGGATGAATACACATCAGTTGCATTCAGTTTCAGGCCATGTGTCTGGCACCAGCTATCCGCCTTTGTGACGGCATTCTGTAGTATTTGTGTGCCGGCTGATGTATTCACTATGGTGCCTAGGTTGCAGTCATCTGCAAACTTTGTCAGCCACAACCCCCCTATGTTTGCTTTCACATCTGAAAAGTAAATAGCAATTAAGAGGGGTCCCAGGACACATCCTTGTGGGACACCACCTGTGACTGGCTTCGAATCTGACAAGGCACCTGCAATGTTGACTTTATGGGTTCTGTTTCTTAGCCATTTTGCAACCTATCCTGCGACATATGCCGTTATATGTCAGCTGTTGAGCTTGGCTATGATGCCTGAGTGTGGTATTGTGTCACAGGCCTTAGCCAAGTGCAGGTAGGCTGTGTGGACTGCGTAGCCCTCATCAATGGCCCTACTGACAGTTTTATAGTAGTCAACTAGGTGCAAAAGGCAGGATCTGCCCTGTACAAAGCTGAACTAGGTGGGAACAAAGGTCCGTAGGTCAGTAATGTGTCTGTGTAAGAGCTCCATAATGACTCTCCCCATATCTTTGCAGACAAGGCTGGTTAAGCTTGTGTGGTGGTAGTTGCCATGGTCTGTGGAGGCATCTCCTCTGTGGAGTGGGACCACTGTTGCCGTATGCCACTGTTCAGGTACATATCCTGTAGCAAGACTAAAGTTAAATAGCAGTTGTATCAACGGGTCCAGCCCCTTCTGGAGTTCACATAGCATGCAACTGGAGATACCAGCAGGTCCCATGGATGCTGTGTACTTGTCTTTGCTGAGTGTGGCTCTCACATGGACATCCAAGATGACAGTGAGGTTACATACAGCAGTGATAACTATCTTCATTTGGGGGTGAGGGAGGGGGTAAATCACACTGAAGCTGTCCGCCGGAATGTTGCCAATATCTGTCAGGTCACTGGAATATATGTTGTTGTGTACCAACTCTGAGCATATCCGAGGGTTCACAACCAGGTGTCTGACATAACTGGAGAAATCAGTGTGGTTACCTTCATTGTCTTTGGTGATTTATGTCCCCAAGTTGACCTTGCATGTCTTTATGAGATAATGTAGCTTTCTACTAGTGCTGATCACAGCTGTCTTCCCTTTTGGAGATGTAGCTCTGTCTTGCATTAGTAACTGTCATCTGTCATACAGTCTGTTTATGGCTGGGGTCCACCAGACAGGACACTTTCCCTTTGGAGACGGTCCTGTTTTTATATGTGATTGCATGGTCCATGCTGTCTGACATCTAGCTAAGGGGAGGTCATTGTGGTTCTGCAGTTATCTTTCATCAGCATTAGAAATGACCACAACAGCCCCTGTGGTGTGTACCTCATGAAGACACATCCAGCACCTGTAAAGTCCACAACAGTACCTCACCAGGAGTATGACAGAGCTGGAACACATGTAATGTGTAGTCTGATTACACAGAGTGCAGCTCCACACACTGCCATGCTGTCCACCCAGATGCAAGCTGTGCCTGATGTAGAAAGCCATGTCCAAGCTGGAATCAATGCACATGCTGCACCTTGTACAATCTGAATGGCAGGGAGCTATGCACATGAGGGACCTGAACCCCAGCACTGACATATATAGGACAGGCTGTACTGCATTATCCAAAACACAGAAGCCACCCCCACATGAGTAAACTACCAGTACAGGTTGTCCATAGAGACACTCGTTGAGTCCCGTCAACAGGAATCCTAATGAGTGCATGGGAGATGGGAGGTTTACCCTGGGTATCAATGTTATGTCACAGGTAGACAGAGGCACAGTATACTAAACAAGACATATGTCATGGAAAACATCACTTACAATGTGTTGATGGACAAACACACTCTCCGACTAGCATTAGAAATGGCCTAGGGCACATCGGTAGTGTTTGCCAATGTACACCCATGTTGTGGAATACACTACCGATGTTGGATGAGGCTGTTGTAAGTAGTTCACATCTGAACATAATGCAACATGGTCAGATAGGTTCATAGGTACATAGGTTTATACTAGGCTATCTTCCCTAAGGCAGGTATAAGCCTAGCACAGAGTTCATTGGCATACACCACCCCTTATATGGAAACAGTACTGTGCCCATTATTGTGTCATGCCTCTCTCCAGCAGTGACACCGTGACGATCCCCGGGTTAAACGTATGACCTTCCATCCACAGGTCAAGATACCACTTAAACACAGCCAGCAAGGTGCTCTGCCTCACATGGACCGGGATTGTATTACACAGCATAGGGAGTCTCTGGGTGATAACTTCATCCCTCCAACATGTCCAACATACAACCCTGCTAAGGTGTAAGTCACCTGCACTAGTGGTTCAGGTGGATCTGCTGATTCTGAGGTGGAGCATGTCCATTAATACCTGTTTGGACATGGCCTCACATGTCAGGCACATGTCACCTCTAAGCAGACGGTATGTGAGTGAATAGAGTGGGAGTGTCTTCAATCTGGCAGCATATGACAGCTGTTGGGGTTCCTTGATCCTTTAGGTGGGGGACATTCAGGGTGTCTGCAATTGCTGCAGATGTTGGGTGACATACAGCCAGAATAGGGCATTCGACTCGATCACCGGTCTGATAAGTGAAGAGTACAGGGGAACAATGGCCCACTAGATCTGGATGTGAATCCCATCCTGAGCAGGTGGGCAATGTAGAAGGTCTTTCTAGCCACTTTAGCAATGTGAGTCTCAGAAGAACAGCGACTGTCAACCTGGGTCCCCAGGTCCATGATAACCTCCTCTGTGCTTAGAGGATTGCCACCTATATGGTAGCTTGGGGTCACCTTGCTTTTCCTGAAGGGTATGTCTACACATGTTGTGCACTTTGACTTCAGGCCATGGCCCTGGCACCAGCTATCAGTTACTGTGAGTCCCTTCTGAAGGATATCCGTGTGTGATGCACTGTCCACCATGGTGCCCAGTGTGCAGTCATCTGCAAACATTGTCAGCCAAAGTCCTCCCATGTTGGCCTGTACTTCTGGGAAGTACATGACAAACAATGGGGACCAAGGACTGAACCCTGCGTGACACCACCTGTGACCAGCCTGGAGTCTAACATAGTGCCAGCAACTCTAACCCTGTGGGTCCCGTCCTTAAGCCAGTTTGCAACCCATCTTGTGACATATGGGTTTACATTTCAGTTGTTAGGGTTTTCCACAATACCTGAGTGGGGTATTGTGTTGAAAGTGTTTGCAAGGCCAAGGTAGGCTGTATGGACTGCCTTTCCCCAACAATGGCCTAAGTGACCAATTTGAAGATGTCAACCCAGTACAAAAGGCATGATCTGCCCCTGACCAAGCCAAAATGGGATGGGTACAATGTCTGCATGTCCCCTATATCTTTGTTTATGAGCTCAATTATGATCCTCTCCATAGATTTGCAGACTACACTTGTTAAGCTTATGGGGCAGTAATTACCAGGGTCTGTAGAGGCACTGCCTTTGTGCAGATGTGCACAACTGGACCCTAACCAGGCTGTTGTGCACACTATGGAAATGTAAAGCGGTGATAGGACTAAAGCCCAGGATACTGACCACCACAGTGAAAGTACTGAAACACTACACTATACAGTGCTACAGTGTTAGGTCAGTATGAACGGATGTTGACAATTGTGTACAAAGTATCCCATGCAAAACCTGCAGGCACAGTATACTCCCTGTTTTGTTCACACAAAAGCATTCGACAGTAACTACACAACATGGCACAGA
This sequence comes from Protopterus annectens, assembly GCF_019279795.1. NCBI lineage: Eukaryota > Metazoa > Chordata > Ceratodontiformes > Protopteridae > Protopterus > Protopterus annectens. Next base: position 310,485,692 of record NC_056730.1, read on the forward strand.
ACACACAACCATAAACTGGAGGTATTTGTTGAAGGTCACACTCATCCACAAATGTGATGGGCTGCAGAGTTCAACATATGTAAAGCCCACACTGGGCATGCTCACACACTTAGATAAATGAGACATCTTTCACACAACATGCCATGGGAAGGCTGAACTGGGCATGCTCACACACTTGGTCCAAATGTTACTCCTAGCAACTGTGAAAACACACCAGAGGATGCTCATTCCCCTTTCTAGACACTGATCATGTAAGCACCCTATAAGTATATCGGAGAAAAGGAATCTTTCAGCAATCTGAATAGTGCGCTCTGCTAATGCGTCCGTCTGTAGTGTCATAACATAGTTAGTTAGGGGTTTGAATCCAGCAGGTGGCAAGTGTGTGTGAAGGGGGGTAAGTGTGTGTGTATGAAAGAAACATCCCTTTTGGCAACTGGGAAAATACACCACAGGGTGATCATTCCACTTTCTAAACTCTGATGATGTCAGCACCCTATAAGTATATCAGGGGAAAAGAAACCTCCTAGTAATCCAAATAGCGCACTCCGCTAATGCGTCCGTCTCTAGTGTCATAACATAGTTAGGTAGGGGTTTGAATCCAGCAGGTGGCAAGTGTGTGTGTATGAAAGAAACATCCCTTTTGGCAACTGGGAAAATACACCACAGGATGATCATTCCACTTTCTAAACTCTGATGATGTCAGCACCCTATAAGTATATCAGGGGAAAACAAACCTCCCAGTAATCTGAATAGCACGCTCTGCTAATGCGTCCGTCTGTAGTGTCATAACATAGTTAGGTAGGGATTTGAATCCAGCAGGTGGCAAGTGTGTGTGAAGGGGGGTAAGTGTGTATGAAAGAAACATCACTTTTGGCAACTGGGAAAATACACCACAGGGTGATCATTCCACTTTCTAAACTCTGATGATGTCAGCACCCTATAAGTATATCAGGGGAAAAGAAACCTCCTAGTAATCCAAATAGCGCACTCCGCTAATGCGTCCGTCTCTAGTGTCATAACATAGTTAGGTAGGGGTTTGAATCCAGCAGGTGGCAAGTGTGTGTGTATGAAAGAAACATCCCTTTTGGCAACTGGGAAAATACACCACAGGATGATCATTCCACTTTCTAAACTCTGATGATGTCAGCACCCTATAAGTATATCAGGGGAAAAGAAACCTCCAAGTAATGCAAATAGCACGCTGTGCTAATGCGTCCGTCTCTAGTGTCATAACCTAGTTACGTAGGGGTTTGAATACAGTAGGTGGCAAATGTGTGTGTAAGTGTGTATGAAAGAAACATCCCTTTTGGCAACTAGGAAAATACACCACAGGATGATCATTCCACTTTCTAAACTCTGATGATGTCAGCACCCTATAAGTATATCAGGGGAAAGGAAACCTCCCAGTAATCCGAATAGTGCGCTCTGCTAATGCATCCGTCTCTAGTGTCATAACATAGTTAGATAGGGATTTGAATCCAGCAAGTGTGTGTGAAGGGGGGTAAGTGTGTATGAAAAAAACATCCCTTTTGGCAACTGGGAAAACACACAACAGGATGCACATACCCCTTTCTAAATGATATCACAATTATGTATGGCTTTTGATTACAGACATGCCACATGTGTTTTGCACACACAGAATGCCCATGTGTGTGGGTTGTCACTCACAATAATGCAAGACATTGATTAAACCAGTTATGGCAATGCACACATGATGTATGTGTGTACCAAATACACATATGTACCTGTGACCTTCAATAGTTACCATGTGTGATGCCTGCCACATGTGAATACATGGTATTTGCACAGAGTAACATTATGACCGTGGTCTTCTGTGCAGGTGCAGCATGTGGGATGTGTACATACAGTGTGAGATGTAGATGCTATCAGCCTAGTAGTGAGGGATGCACACCTGGTCTGGGGCATATAGTCTACATGTTGTTGATGTACAGGAGCTGCATGTTTTCACCTGTTGTGGGAGTGGTAAGACAGTATTCCATAGCAATGCAGTGACTGCATGCTAAGAACCATTCAGCTAGGGTTTTGTAGCTACACTAAGTCATTAGCATTCAGTAATTTGTCAGAATCCCTGGTGAGGGTCTGATGCCAACCAAGGTCAGGGGTCTACCAGTCTGTGTCACTTGCTCAGTGATCCCTTCCATGTTCTCTATCATGTATCCCAGTGAGGGACATCCCACATCAGCTGTGGTGGCATGGACAATGACTGAGTCATATGTGTCCATGCATCTGACTGACTTGTATGTTTGTGTTATGTGGTGAACCATAGTGCCCCATGAGCATATCACTGTGACCTACACCTTTTCCAGCCTGGTGAGCATTGCCTCACTGTACTGGACAAGAAAAGTACCTAACACAACTGCGGCAGTAGTGTTGTATAGCTGTACAGACTGTGCTTGTTTGACACACAGGATTTTTGTGCTATGTGTTATGCGTGCTGTGTGCAGGCCTAATGTATGCCTGTGTGCCAGCTGCAGAGATGTCTGCCAGTCATGCAGGATGCTATCCTTAGGCGTCACAACTGACCTGTTGTGTTTCCATGCTTGTATTGCTGTCCGTGTAGGTCCACATCAGATTGGTATTGCTGTCACTGTAGTATTTCATGCCACCAGACAGGTTATGCCAGTACTGGGTTCAGAGTGCTTAGTCCACAGTTTGGCCATGTGTTTCCATCTCATACATGTGATGTACATCCATGGGTAGGGGATAGGGTTGACTGTGTACATGTGGCAGCTGTGACATTACTACATGACACACATATTCCACAACTGTACCATAGAGGTGACTGACAACTGACCTTTGCACATGCTACCATAGTATTGAGATTACATTGGTGATTAACAGCACATAGGGAAAATGGTGATAAAGATACATAGGTCCATAGGTTCGTACAGGGATGTCTGCCCAGGGCATATATCCACCTAGCCAGAATGTGTGTGCCTTTCAACATGCATTGTGAATCTGTCTTGCTATGCCCTTTTCCAAGGTTAGCATACTGTGCCTCTGTCTCACAGTGACACATAAGTGATACCCAGGGTAACCCTACAATGTCACATCCTGTCATTAATATCACTCTTGAAGATAGTCACTGAGTCAGTCTGCCTAACCTCTATTGGGATAATATTCTGGAATGAAGGGAGCCTCTGAGTTGTGAATGTGCTCCTCCAGCATGTCCTGTGTATATCACTCCTGAGGTTCAAGTATTTCCAGTGTGTATCCTGGTGGGATCTGGATATTCTGAGATGCAGCATGGCCATTAACTGAGGGTATGACCTGGCCTTCTATGTCTGGCACAGATTGCCTATGAAGAGGCAGTATGTCACTGAGTAGAGCTGCTGTTACTTTAACCAGTCAGTATGTGGCATCTGTTTGAGCCCTTTGATCCCCTTGTCGAGGTACATATATGGTATCTCCAGTTGCTGCAGGTGTCTGGTAAGGTGCATGCCGAGAGGTTCATCATAGTCAATTATGGGCATGATGACGGATGAGTAAAGGGGCACAATGTCCACCCCTGATCTACATGTGGATCCCATGATGATGTGGCCCATATAACATGCTTACTTAACCACTTTGTCCATGTTGTTGTCAAATGGTAGAATGCTATCAACCTGTGTACCCCAAGGTCCATAATTCCTTCATCTGCACTTAATGGATTAACACATATGTGGTACGTTGTGGTCACTCTGTGTTTGACAAAGGGATGACTATACTTTCTGTCATTCACGTTGAGGCCATGGCTGTGGCACAAGTCATGTGTTTCCAAGAGTCCCTTTGGAGGGTGCGTGTGTTAGCTGGTGAGTTGATTATGGTGTCGGTTTGCAGTCACCTGCGACTTGCTGTGCCACAGTACTTCCATGTTGGCCTGTACCTATGATAAATATATAATGAAGATGACAGCTCCCAGGGCTGTGCCTTGTGGGACACCACTTGTACCAGGTTGGAGTCTGACATGGCTCCAGCAATTCTACCATGTGTGTTCTGCCCTTGAGCCACTGTGCAATACCCATAGTGACATAGGGGTTAATATGTACACTGGTGAGCTTCCTAGAATGCACAACTGGGGTATTGTATCCAAGGCTTATGCAAGGTTCAGGTAGGCTGTGTACACCTCCTTCCCCTTGACAGTGGCCTTGGTGTCTGTTTCAAAGAAATCAAACTGGTTGGAGAGGCAGGATTTGCCATTGACAAAGCCAAACTGTGTATGGTGACATGTCTGTAGGTCCAAAATATCTAGATATGTGAGGTTCATGATGATCCTTGCCATAGCTTTGCAGACAAAGCTAGTCAGACATATGGGTCGAGTAGTGTCCAGGATCCGTGAAGGCACCACCTGAATGTTGAGGGACCACTGTTGCTGTATGCCACTCTCTGGCCACATATCGTGTATTAAGGCTGGGATTGAACAGTGGTGTTATGTCTGGGTGTAGCTCTTCTCATGGTTCATGTAGGACACAGCCTGGGACACTGTCTGGTCCCATTGATGCAGTGTTTATTGCTTTGGGAAGGGCATCTCTTACCTGAGCATCTGTGATGTCAGGGGGGGCAGCACTGTGCCACGAGACATATGTGCCCTTTTGGTGTGGTGGGGGGGGAGAAGGCAGCATTGAACCTGCCCACTAGGATGATGGCAATGTCTGCATGTTTTGTATTTTGTGTGACATCTTGGATTACCTCTGAGCATATCTGGGTAGTACCACCCAGGTTACTAACATAACTACAGGCAGCCTTGTGATTATCCTCAGTGGCTTGTGGAACCCTCTCTCAAAGATGGCCTTAGACAATCATATGGGTACCTGTAGTTGTCTTCCAATACTCATCAGTGGTGCCTTCACATTTTGGGAGGTTGTTGTATCATGTAGTGGCGTCATCCTTCTATTGTATATTGTGTTTATGGCTGGTGTCCGGCACCCAGGACATCTGCCTTTGGAGAATTGGGTCATGCTTTCATTTATGGCTTCATGATCCATGCATTCCTGAATGTGTCCATAGAATGCCTTTATAGAGGTATCTGCTGTCTGGTCCATATTGTCAACAGGCCTTGGGCCTTTGAAGGTTTCCACATCATTTATGAGGGGTGTGAACTTGCTTGACATGAGCTGTTGACAGACGTGCCGCCCTCCAGACAGAGCACGGTGAGGGTCACAGTTAGCTACTTGTCGGGTGATAGCATGCGCCACATAACACAGGCACACAGGTCACTCCACAGCAAGTACAGCTATGAGGCAGACATTGTCCATGCTGGTGCAAACAACCTGAGACGTACCTCCCTGGACCACATGGCAAGAGACACAGAGGAGCTCTTACAGCCCCCTCTCAAACTCAGGACTCCCACACAGCCTTCATGCTGACACAGGACAGTTTAGATTACTCTGCAAACACCATCATACTGGGTGACGTTAGCTACCCAAACATAGACTGTGAACATTACACAAGCCACAATACCCAAGCTCTAGGGTTCACATAGATCATACATTCTTTGGCTATGGAACAGGTAACCAACCTTCCCATAAGAGGGGAAGATATACTAGACCTGATCATCACAACCATGAGTACAAACAGCTCACCACTCGGAGTATATCCCTCATTGTTGCAATCAAGCCATATACTCATCACACTGGAGTACTGGATCCCCCACATATGCAAACCTCAAACACATCGATGTGTGTGTTGGAAATGTCCCTATTAGCAACTGTGACAGTACAGTACAGGATGCAGATTCCCCTTTTGAAACACTGATGATGTCAGGACTGTATAACTATATTTCCTGTAGTAAAGTCCTCCAGTAATTCGCATAGCGCACTCTGCGAATGCGTCTTTCTCCAGTGTCATAATGTAGTTAGGTAGGAGCTTGAATCCTGCAAAAGGAATATATGTGTGTTAGTATGAGTGGGGTTTATGTGTGTGCACTATGCTGGGAGGGTTAACTGCCTTTTGACAACTGGGAGAACACACTACAGGGTGCACATCCCTCCTCCTACACACAGATGATGTCAGCACCCTCTAAGTACAGCATTAGTAGGGATTTCTGCAACTACTGCAAATAGCACACTCTGGTAATGTGTCTGTTTCTACTGTCATAACACAGTTAGGTATGGGTTTGAATCTTGCAAATGGAGCGTATGTGTTTTACTGTCGGTGGGGTTAGTGTGTGTGCACAATGATGGGGTGGGATGTTGCTTTTGCCACATGGGGCTATGCACTGCAGGGTGGTCATTACCCTTCACAAGCAGTGATGTTGATAGCACCCTATACAAACAAAACTACAAAAGAGAAGGTGGTGGTACCAATAACACATGTAAGGTAACACTTCTTCAAGTAATGTCCACAAAACGGAGTAGGATAATCAAACAATTCTTTTATTCTATACAGACAACATGACAACAGACAACTGCCAGTACTCAGTATAGTGTTACATGCTACTGTAACACGCACATGTACCCAAATATACCTAGATAGTGCTCTGAAGCCTGAATGTGGCAAGTGTGTGGATGTGGGATGTGTCTGTTTGTGCATTTCCATATGGTAAACATGTTTGATGTGGCAATCAGGGTACTACAGTACCTGATGCACATTACATCTTTCAACCGATGAGGTTGCCTGCACCCTGTGAGTACAGGTAGAGAAGGGGACGCCAGTAGTAAACAACATAGTGCACTTCTCAAATGTGTACCTGTCATGTATCAACAGCTACTCATGTAGGGTGATAAATAATGGGAATGGCAGGTGAGCGTGTGCATGTGTGTGGGTAGCAGGGTGTGTATAAATGCATGTGTGACAGAACAGTTACATATAGCTGAATCTACGTAACAGCACAAGATGTGCATTGCCATAGTCAATGTTAGCATGTAATGGTGTGCAGCTGGTACACTTTGGTAAGTAGTATGGGTGCATATAACAATTGAGGACAGTCATACAGTTACTGCAGCAGGACTGCTGGGATATACACACAATTATACCGGAACAGTGAACAGTTACCAACATGTTACTACTTATACACATCTATGTAGTCACCCTGTGCATCAGCAACATGTTTACCTTTACCTGCACCGATGTTGTAGTATGCAGGAGGTGGCACAGTGTCATCATATGCACAGGGTGTGGGTTAGGTATGCCCAAGCCAGCCACTGGTAACACCAATTGACATGTGTGTGTATGTGTGTTTGTGAGGGCAGCAGTACAGGGTGGACCGGTGTTGGTGCAGTGTGTGTGTGTATGTGTTTGCCCTAGGTGTTAGGTTTCTGCATGTGTGTAAGCACGCACACAGTCCCACATAATGGCTGCCATGTACAGGGTTTTGTGGACAGCCACAGACTGCACCTGTCAGGTCATCCAGATCAGTGTCTGTGGGCACGGACACGGTACCTGTGCCTGGCAGGGGTGCTACGGGCCGTATCCAGTACTAACCCAGACTGGGTACTGTCATCGGAAGCAGGGGTGTGTTGACTGGACACAGTTCCCTGTTGGGACTGTCCAGAGCCACGTGCACGTGGTCTCCTGGGACGTCTTGATGACAGCACAGACCCAGCATTGCTGGGGCTGGTGCTGGCACTTGAGGTGCGCAAGTGGGCCTGTTGTCGTCCGCGGCCACTGCCAGCTGGTGCTGTTGCTGGCATACAGCCACGTCGACATCGCAAACGCACACCATGGCCCTGGCCCATGGACATCTGGTTGTGGAGCAGCTGTTCTATGCCCCCACAACGTCTGTCAATGACATCTGTGAAGTTACGGATAGCATTCGCAACGTCACGCATGCCATCTGTCATGGCTGTGCGACATTCTCTCAGCTCCCTCAGACCCTGTCTGGTGTACCTTTCCATACGTGCCTGTGCCTGCATGACAGTTCGAAACATAGTGGAGGTTGACATACCTCCTTGGGCAAGTCGGCCAGAGGCAGTACGGCCACGGATGCCCCCACGGGAACCCATGGGCGACTGTCTGCGTGGTACCATTGGAGGCCCCTGCTCATGGTTGCCTTGCGGGGATGCATGTACCACAGGTACCACATTACCCTGATTTATGCCCACTGCAGACTGTCCATCACCTAGGGACAATGGTGACAAAGGATGTAACGGCAGGATGACTGTGCGCATTGACGGGGTTGAAAGCTGTGTACTGTCAATTGGCTGACCAATGTTGGACCCAGACACACCTTCCTGCACCATTACAGACATTTCATCATCATCAGTACCTGGGGCACAAGATTCAGGTTCCCTGCTGCAGGTCACCAGAGCAGCACCAGAACCTACTGGAGGAAAACATGGAACACAGATTACAGTCTCCATACATATTTGACAGAGATGCATTTCAATACTAATGCACACATTTAGAAATGGACACACACTCATGGACACTAACACACATGCACACTTGGGCACAGACACGCTTGCACACATGCACACCCCACAGTAAACACAAACATCAGTACCGTGTTACACTACTCAATCTACTACAACTGTATTACGGGTATTGTGAACACAGTCACCAGCAAGTCTACTACAGAGTTACACTACTCTTCCTAGTTTTCTAAATTGCTTTACAGATAATGTTAAAAAGACTCACCAGCATGTATGGCCTGCCTCGTTGCTAGATGGGAGGGACCTGGAAGTGTGAAGAGAGTAATGTCAGTGGGCACATGTGTGCCATTTGTTTTGCACATGATACAGTACAGTAGTACACTAGTTCCCTTATACACATCAGCTGCACATAATGTCTGTATATATATCATGATGACAGATACATACCACATGCACACCTTATGCGTGCATGAAGTAACAGTGTACAGAACAGTCATATGTACATACCAGGGGTTAACTCTAATCTCACCCTTACCTCTCTTCAAACGACACCTCAAACTGTACTTCCCAAACCACTGGCTTTGTTCTTCTTGGAGTACAGGCTAACGTCCCTCTCCCTACCCTCTCTTTACCTTTAACCCCTCATTGTGCATAGAAACTAGCTTCTACCTTGTTTCTTTCACCTTGATGTCCTTCTATGCTCTGACCTACTTCTCCCATCCCTCCCACATCCTCTTGACTGTCTTCCTTCTTTTACTCACTTCCCTTCTTGACTCCTGCCTCTTCCATATCATTGTATCTTTCATACTCCTTCTACTTCTCTACCCTTCTGAGCCCTAACTATTATGTATCTGGCTTTTGCCTTATTGCATAACCGTTATGCTTTAGGTAGGATTGCTTTTAAACCAACGGTATATTGTGTATGACTCTAAACTGTTTGAGTTCCTTACATGTATGTTGATTTAGTTAACAGGCTGGTGTACAATTCTATCATGTTGGCTGTCTGTATTAACAACTTGTCTGTCTGCCTTTATTACGTTGTGTGGAGCTTTTCTCCACAGGCCTCTACTGAAAATGGACATATATCCAGCTAGACTATCTGGGTCAACAAATGTAAAAGTAATAACAATAAATGAATATGGCATCTTACCTGCACGCTCAGTGTGTTGCTGCTGTGTGGATCCAACCTCCATCATGATGCATGGGTGTTGCTGTTGTTGTTCTGGGGCTGGATCCACAACACTTAGCAGTAGCCCCTCCTGTCTGGTGAGGGGGGGGATGTGTGGCCACCCCCCCACCTGTGGCAACCTGTTGCCTGTGGATATCTGCAGCACGCTGGCGGACATTTCTTATCAAATCACTGCAGTGATGTCTCACCTGCTCATATGTCCTATCATGCATGCCAACATCATTTATCCTGCTAACGAGGTTTTGCCACAGTGCAGACCTCTCCTGCTGATTCTGGGTGGTGTGTGAGAACAGGATGGCATAGTCACGCACCAGGCTCTGGTGAATCACGTCATCCTCTGCAGCAGAATATGATGGGTTCCTTTTTGGAGCCATGTCAAGCTGGAAAGGTACACAAACAGGTTATCAGCATAGTATCTCAACAATACATGGTACACATTCTATACAGGGAGTATTAACTTCTACTTATTACTGCTTGGTTAAAACTTGATTACAGTGTAGCTATCATTCTATGTCATTTGTACTAAGCACTTGGCCTTCAGACCAGTTGTTTTACATTAGGGAGGTTGGTGGCAAGCACTGTGGTGGCAGGACACATATCTTTCATCCATTGAAGTTGGGAACTGCTGATTGAGGGCCCAGTGTACAAGTGTATTTGTTCTGGTATGGGCAGTTGGCCTTCAGGCCAGTTATTTAACATTAACAAGGTTTGTGGTCTGCACTAGTGTGTGACAATAGGCTGTACTCTGCCATTCATAGCTGGGGACATCTGGTTTCAGGTTTATAGTGCCTGCATATCTGAGCTGTATCTTACTGACATTGCTACACCTTGTTTGCTGCAGCAACCACTACATCCAGGCCTCCTGGATCTACCTTTGTTTATATGCTTGTTATTTGTTAGCTTGTTATTTCACTGGTATGCTACTTCCACATAGTACACAGCTTGTCAACACGTATGTGACTCACTACTGATATCTGCATTGCTTACTGTACGTATTTCCATGTTACACATGACAGCAAGTGACTGCTTCTCATTGTTGCATTCACTTAATTGTGACACATTGCACTTAGGTTACCTGGCACTTGCTCACTGACGCTTTTATATCAGTCAGCAGTTGTAGGTAATGTCAGTACACCCTCACTCCCCACTGGACCTTGTTTTCAATCATTAATTATTACAGAATTCAGAATAGTATTCTAGCATGTCCAGAGGTCAGTTGTCAGTTCCTCCCCAGTCCAGCTGGTGAGTGTGGTACTCCAGAGACAATGTTGGAACAGATGCATGTACACAGACAACCCCCTCCTCCTAACAACAAATTCAATCTCATGTGAGTGATGCAACCATATACCAAACTGGAGGCTAGGCTATGTCTACTCAATACCGCCATAACCAGTCAGGTGGCCAAGGAGACCACACACTACACTTCCAGTCTCACATAGACCTACCACAACAGCGGACCTAACACATGATCACACATGAACATACTTGTAGGCTCGGACCACAGCTATGCCTATGCAGCAGAGACCTCCTAAGCAGACATCCATGCAACCACTACCACGGAAACGAACATGTGCAACACATATCACACAAAGCCAATGTGCTGAGCACTCACAGCCATTAACAGTAAACAACACACCTCATACACCTGTACTAGGTGCCTCTATCATCAGGCACACTAACATCACGTTCACCAGGCTTAACGAGGTGAGGGTCACGGTGTGCAGTCTGTCGGCCACTATGACCTGCCACATAACACAAACACTCAGGTAACCCCAAGGCAAGTACAGGTCTGACTCAGTCAATGTCCATGCTGGTGTGAATGGCCTGACACATTCCTCCCTGGACTACATGACATGAGACAGTACAGAGCTCTCTGAGCACGTAGCCCAAGACAGTTTGACCCTGACCTTGAGTAGCATCCTACCCTCACCTAGAACCATGCCACAATATCAAGGCACGATGATCCCTTCCAACAATTGACTGACATACTGGTGTCATTCACAGGTGTGCCAATGCCTGCCATCTTGGGGTGGTATGCTTTGCTAGGGACAGCTTGCACCTGTCGCCCCTGTCCTATTTGAATTTGGCGGAGCCTCTTGCTACACCCATAGTGCCTGTATTAGGCAAGGCTCATAAGGCAAACCCACATCCATTTGTATCACAAAGGATGAGGAAGTAAGAGTGATGCTACTCAACACCAGAAGTCTAGACCTAAGGATGCACGCACTCAAAACCCTACTTGACATTCTGGACATCGATATCTGTGCATTAACATATACCTGTTTCAGGTTTCACAGGAGCACACCAGTACTACCAGGTTATAGCTGTTACCATTCTTGTCAGCCCCAACACTTGAACAAAGGAGGGGGAGTATCAGTATTCAATGCAGATTCCCACGCCTCCACATTGGTGGCACAGTACAACATAGGTGTTAGGCCATTGAGTACAGAAGACGTAGTTGGGGACCTGGGGAAGAAACACGGTAGCGGTCTGTCATTTGCCAACCACATGGCCAATGTGGATTGAGAGACATGTTATATAGCCCAGCTAATCATGAGGGATTCACATGTATGGCAGTGGAGGTCATTGTGCCTCTTTACTCATCCATCATCAAGCCTATAATTGCGTACAATGCACCTTTTGGGATGTACCTAACCAGACACCCACAGCAACTGGTACAGGACAACAGTACCTCATCAAGGGGATGCAATGGCTCACACAGATGTCATATGCTGCCCAGGTAAAGTAAATCCAGCTGGACTCAGTGGCTTATTGCCTGTTCAGAGGCAATCTGTGCGTGCCATATACAGCCATGTCCTACCCAGCAGTAATGAACATGCTGCACCTCAGGCAATCAGAGTCCCATACAGCCACATGCTTAGGAGAGCTGGACCTCAGCACTGACATACATGGACATGCTGGAGGGGCATATTCCTAACCGAGAGGCTCCCTTCACTCTGTAATGAGCTCACACTACAGGTTAGGCAGAGTCCCTCATTGACTCTCTTCCATAGGAATCTGGATGACTGGATGTAGATCATAGTTGTACCCCAGGTATCACTTCTATGTCACTGTTAGACGGAGGCACAGTATACTAACATCGGACAAGGGCATAGCAGCATAACTTGTAATTGGGTGGCGAAAGACAAACACATTCTACTAGGCTTACCAATGCCCTAGGGCAAATAGTCTAGTATGAACCTATGAACATGTGTGTACTGCTATAGTACTTCTGCCATATGTTGCATGTGTGTGTGTTGTGGGGGATGCACAGGTAATGGCCGGATACTACTGCACAGGTGACACATCTGACACATTCTGGGTGTTCATCCCTACATACTGGATGTGTGTTGCCATCCAACCCAACCCTGTGATGTGCACACATTACTCAGCCTGGATTTACAAATCCTAACAACACCACAAGCACAGTACACTACCTTGCTATGTATGCATTTAATTACACAGTTATTCAGTAGTTATGACAGTGATGCTATCCATGCAGCCCATTGGGCCAGTGGAAGCCACAACACACACCGCCAGCACCTTTGCATATGCTTACCACAGACATCCCACATACTGCATGTACTGTGCACACACATATCTAACCCAGAACAACTGCACACCACTTATTAATCCTGTCCAGTGGAGTACAGATACAGGCATAGTGTATAACAATAGTAGGAGGCTACTGCAGCACAGGGCAGATTCACATGACAGCAAGGCATCTGTGGTCAGCAGTGTTAAGATGCTTCACATTCACCAAATGCACAGATATTGGCTACATTGTTGCAGACAGTTTAGGTGCAGGTACCCCCCCCATTCTCCTACACATGTGGTATTAGTTATCCCAGATGACTGTCACCTCCCTATCCTCTCACATGTCCAGGTGAGAACCACCTTCATCATTGCGGAACACATAGCATCACTGTTACGAAATGGTATCTCTGGATGTGTGCTACATTCACCCCTGGAGGACATAGCACCACATGACAGACTGATATTAATCCCTGGCCATACTACAGGATATGTACCTGAACAGTGCCATACATACACAGTGGTCCCACACCAATGAGGAGGAACCTCTACTGACCCTGGGAACTACTGCATCATATGCACAACTGGCCTTGTGTTCTAAGCTATGGAAGTGTTAAGTATGGGCAACATGTACAGCAATATTACATATGTTTATATTTCAGGACTATGTACACACAACCTATCTCATGGACATACCTATAGATAGTGAACTATGATACATTTGGAGGTGTCACAGTATACACAGGATTAACCTGCTACTTTGCATTACCTGTGTTTGTGGCAGCTGTTGCTGTGCCAGTGGTGCTTGTTGCTGCTTGCTCCTTGCTGCTTGCTGCTTGCTGCTTTCTGTTTGCTGCTTGCTGCTTGCTGCTGCTTTTGCTGCTGGCTGTCTTTATATTTGTTTGTTTCTCTCTCTGTCTCTCTCACTCTTTCTCTGTAGGTTTTGTGCAATGAATGTATTGCACGAGTGTAGTGTGGGTACTCAATGCTTTTGTAGGTATCTGCATAGGTCCATGTGATGGCCTCTGCACCAATTGTAAGACAGCATTTGCTAATTACATGCAGCCAGGTGTGTACTGATTGCATGTCTCACTGTGATTTCAGGACACTGCTATAAAAGGGTATGTGAGATAGGCGTTGCCCTTTCAGATTGTAGGGCATGGACCATGCTGGTATGCTGTTGACAGTGTTCTGTGAGTGTGAAGGTTAGTACATCTCCCATGCTTCATGCTGTGTTGTAGATTCAGGTTGCTGCATTTCTCTTGCCTGTTCCCTGTAGTGAGTGTGTCTGCATACTGACACTTACAACTATATGTCATATGTATTGCTATATAAATATATATATATATATCTGTGTACATATACATACTTTCATGTATGTACATTAGCTGACATTATTGGGTACAAGCTAACATTTAGCAGGGCTGTTTCTATTAACACTACACTAGTATGGGAATCCAGTAATTGGGACTATAAACGTCTGCCTGACATGCTTTGGGTTGTAGACATACTATATTGCCTTTATCTTCATTCCTACTATTACATGTTCCACTTATTTAGCACTATATTCCTGTATGAGAGTCATGGCTTAGTGGTAGGTCATACAGACTAGTGTTACAATGGTCTTGTGGTAGGGCCTACTAGTATGCTTATATTCTGCTTTTGACTTGAGTATAGGGCCTATCAATCAAAGTGCTGGAGGCACCTTTAAGCAGTTAAAGGGGTTAGTAGGTCTCACAGGAGCCAGGCTGTGTTGCAGATTCTGGTTGTTGCATTTATGTTCACTGTTTCCTGTAGTGAGTGTGTATGGATACTGACACCTACAACTATCTTTCATATGTATTAATATATATTTATATATATGTATGTGTAGCTATACATACCTTCATATATGTACATTACCTTACTTTATTATGTACAAGCTAACAAGTAGCAGGGCTGTTTCTGTTAACACTGAACTAGTATGGGAATCCAGTAATTTGGCCATTGAAACTCTACCTGACATGCTTTGGATAGTACACCTCCTATATTGCCTTTATACTGATTCCTACTATTACATGTTATATTTATTTTAGCACTGTACTCTTGTAAGGCTGGCATGGCTTAGTGGTGGGTCATACAGACTAATGTTACCAATGTTCTGGGTTTGAGACTGATAGTGGGAGTTTATTTTTATTTGCAAGCTTTCAAACTGAGTACAGGGCCTGTCAATCAGTGCTGAGGCCACCTTTAAGCAGTTAGAAGGGTAAGTAGGTCACACAGGGGTCAGGCTGTGTTGCAGATTCAGGTTGCTGCATTTATGTTCACTGTTTCCTGTAGTGAGTGTGTATGGATACTGACACCTACAACTATATTTCATATGTATTTAGATATATTTATATATCTGTATGTGTAGATATACGTACCTTCATATATGTACATTACCTTACTTTATTATGTACAAGCTAACAAGTAGCAGGGCTGTTTCTGTTAACACTGACCTAGTATGGGAATCCAGTAATTTGGCCATTAAAACTCTGCCTGACATGCTTCAGATAGTACATCTCCTATATTGCTTTTATACTGATTTTTACTATTACATGTTATATTTATTTTAGCACGGTGTTCTTGTAAGGTAAGCATGGCTTAGTGATAGGTCATACAGACTAATGTTGTCTAGGTCCTGGGTTCAAGAATGACAGTGGGAATTTATTTTTCTTTGCAAACTTTCAAACTGAGTACAGGACCTGTCAATCAAAGTGCCATAAAGGCACTTTTAAGCACTTTAAACCAGGTCTGCGCTCGTTTGTGCGGAGCTCACGCATGCGCACTGGCGGTGAGCTCCGCTAACACAAGCGCACACCTGCGCTAATTTCTTTGAAAGAAAAGAAAAAGGGGTGACAGGAAAGTGGTGAAAAGGGGTCACAAAGAGGGTACGACAGTAGGGAAACAAGCGTGGGATTTGCAGGAGGGATGTAGGTAAGGCCCATAGATGCCCATGTCTTTGGCAGCAACAGCTGTGCATTTCCATGTATTTTGGTGAGACATTGGAAACCTTTCACCCCTGAGAGAGGTGTCAGGACAACATTAATATTTGTTGTAGAGCCAATTGTAATTAACTGTTTCAATGTCAAGCAGACATGTGTGCGACATGGACAGCTATGTATGGGGCGTAATTTTTTGTGGGTACAGAGTGCCCTTTTTTTTTCAGGTGAGAGTGGTATGTCAGGTGAAGGAAGTCGGTATAGCTGGGGAGGTAGTTTGGGTAGGTTAACAGACAAGACAGACAAGACGCATACAGGGGCGGTGTATGACACACGTGGGGGGGTTAAACAATTGACGGGGACGGAGGTTGGGATATCCGAGATGCATGAGCCCACAGATGGCAACAGTGGAACTGATATCCCCACCCATAGGCAGTTGTCACTGTTCCTTCACAGCCCAGGACGGGGCTGTGCTGGGGGCTGTGTAGGCGGGGCAACGGCCGGGGCCGTTAGCTGTGCCACACGAGCCTCGAGCTGGCGTAGGGACCCAAGTACAGAGTCTTGGATCTCCCTTCACACCACAGACCGGACACCTTGGAGGGTGAGTGGACGGACCCCTCCGGCCACACTTGCAGAGGGGGGGCAGGCCCCATCCCCTGCAGCGCTTCCACCCGAAGGTGGCACAGGGCCACCGGAGGGTCCGCCTGGGCACTAGTGCCAGGTGCAGTCGCCAGCTGAGGTGGGAGAGGTGGGTCCGCTGGGACCTGCCTTCCCAAGCGTTCTAGGTTTGTGAGTAGTTATGTTAGTTTGGGTTAGTGGCATTTTATTCCAGTCAGATTAGTTGTAACAGCATGCATTGGTATTCCCATCAAACAAACACCCAGATATTAACACCATTGAACATGGGGCATATCAATATCACATGCATTATTTGAACAGAAATACACAGTCAAACAACATGCAGGGTTGATTAATGGCAACAGGCCATCAAATTTGCAGGTATGAACAGGGCACATGCACAAACAGGCATGCATATATTTTTGAAACGGACAAATGTCCATGATTAATGAAATGTTCACATACCATTATTTAGTGGGTGTTGTTATATGGAATTATAGGGTTGGGTGGAGATAGACAGAGATGACACATTCATATGTTACACATTGATTTACATTTGTAATAGGTACACAATTAAGTTGAGGCTGATGTTTCAAATCATCTTTATTTGACTGTCATGCTACACCTGTTACAAATACATCACTATCCTACTTATTTTTAATCTGATCAGATACATCATCCTGCTACACTTTGATGACAGGACAGGGGACAACTATGGCTGTTTAGTCTGTCAGATAATCATTCATTCTATCTGCAAATTGTATACTGTGATCACCATACAGACTTTGGCCTACACATTCCAGATTCTGACACACTGAAATCAGTTTGGGATATTAAGATGTACTTCCCACATGCATTTAGTTCTGTAGAAACACACTGGGGCTACTATATTCAGGGGTTATTACTACTTTATTTATTCATACATGACCCTTTCTGTCACTCTCACACATCCTGCAACTTCACAGTTCAGGTTGGTACTTCTAGGCTTTGTTCACATGTTAGACTGGTGGTGATTCAAACACTTTCCAACAGCCTCACTTCTGTCATGATTCAGCATTTCAACAGGGGATATATCTCGCATATGACTACCTCAGATTCTAAAGCTGTACTCTTGGGACTACTGCAGGTTACATTTAATTCATGGTGGGACATCTGTATTACAGCACTGTTTAATTCTATCAATTATATTTCCAGTTACAATTGCATACTGATGAACTTGTTGCAGCCATACCTGCAGACTTACAATTCCTGCTTGCACATTATATTACTTTTAATCAATACACTGCAGTGTTCTGATACATGCTACAGTACAATATTTATTTACAAGTAATGGGTGGGGTTACTAACCTGCATAGTGGCGCAGCCGCACCAGCCTACGGCCATACATCTCGCGGTTCGCAGAGCGGGCACCTGCAGCTGTAATACGAAAGAAGTAATATTGGACTACACATCTCCATGGTATCAGCCAGTTGAAATCCTTACATACATAAGCAAAATGTAACTTACTCAGTAGTGGGGCGTTGGGCATATCCCGGGCCTCCTGGATCCATTCGGACAACTGGTCTTCCTTGCGTCGCTTCAGGTCCGCATGGTGGTGACGGACCTGCTCACCAGTGCGTGGAATGCCAGTAGCACTGGTCAGATCACGAGCCAACTGGTCCCATGCCTCTGCCCTATACGTTCCCCATGAGATCTGGCTCTGCATGAGTTGGGCCTCGTGATGATGGACAAGGAGCCAGACCATGTATCTGGACTCCTCAACGCCCCAACGCTGTGCTCGAAAGCAACGTCCCTCACCTACTCCACTCATTCTGACTGCAGGTCTGTTCTACAATCGTTTCTGCTGTGTATTCCCGCCTATGGGGCTTATATATGCCGCTTTTCCCGCACATTTCTCTGATTGGCCGTTTTGGAATTGTATCTACTTCACTGAAAATGCTTTATCATGCTCCATTCTGGATTTTATCCCATATATATGCTATTTCTGCATTTCTAGGTATTGCTGTCATGGCTTAGTGGTTTAGTACCTTGACTCTAGTGCATGGTATCCTGGGTTCGAATCTGACAACTGATTTTTGATTTTCCTGACAGATATGAGTTGAGACCTGTCAATCAAACATGCCAAAAGCACTTTTAAGCACTTAAAAGCAGGTCTGCGCTCGTTTGCGCAGAGGTAACGCATGCGCACTGGCAGTTAGCTTGTGGGAGCGGCGCGCAAACGGTGTGCACTGGGGTAAACCTTAATTTGCTAGTGACACACATGTTCAGCTCAGCACAGCTAGTTGCAAATACTTTCAGCCTGTTAAACCGGTGCTTAGCAACGAGCACGCAGTTTGCAGCTTTTTAAACACTACTCAGCTACGGGCAGTCTGTCTCACAGCAGCTTAGCTATGAGTACATTTCTGACTATTTTTATTCTTGTGTTATTTCAAAATATATGCTCCATTTCATTGCATTTTACAAAAGGGAATACTTTTACATTTGTACAATACTGTCAGGGGGCGTTTTAGTGCTTATTTACAAAAAAAAAAAGGTTGTTGTGGGGGCTCGAACCCTGCCTGCCTACTCTTAGACCAGCAACTCTACCGCTAAGCTATTACTTCTTGGCTTACTTTGCATATTTAGTTCTTATATCCTTTTCCACTGACTGCTAACTGCAATTGCGCTAGTAGCACACCCATGCACACGAGCGCACACAGTAGCAAACATTTTCGGGGTTTAAAAAAAAAAAAAGGTTTTAATTTAATTTTATAACATCTCTTCACTTTATACACTGATGGTCTGTCGGGGCATGTGTTGTGTAGTGTGTTTATTCACATTTCCATGGCCTCTCTCGTGGCTGTTTACTTTCAGCCATTCTAGTCTTCCGGGGGCATGTCCGCTTGCAGGGCTTAGCCTACAGACACGCCCCCTACTCTCTTACACGGATCGTGTAAGAGTTACTAGTGTGATTCAGCATGCCTCATGCACCTCATGCATATGCATGACATGCTGACATCACACCGTTTAACTGCAGCCTCCGTGTAAGAGTTATAACTCTTACACGGATGCTTCCTGAATCTGGCCCAAAGGACTACTTTCTCAGTGCTTACTGTTACTAAATAAGCATGGTAAGTCCTTTCCGTGTGTCTTATCTAATACTGATACTTGTGATCCTAATGAGAGTGACTGTTCGTGTGTGCTAGAGATGACTTCTACATCTTCTAATTTAGATCCCCTGATGTCAGAAATAACGGTTAATAATACCTTAAAAAAATAAAAAAGATTGTATACAGAATGAGTTCAGTGCCTTAGATAAAAAAGACAGTGTGCGGACTGTGTTTAGTGCCATAAATGACGATACGCTGACTAACGAGAGGTCCAAGAACTCATGCTTCACTGTTAGAGAAAATATGGGAAATGATGCCAGTATTCTAAACCAAGTGACATTTATTAATGGTATTGTTCCCTCTGTTTCTTCTGACCCTAAAACTAATTCCAGCAGCATCCCTGTTGATCAGATGGTTGATTTAGGGCAGTGTCATAAAAGCAAGTCTGTGAAAGTTGTATGTGGTGCGAAGTTCCCGCCGAACAGTAAAGTTAACAGTGGAGTTAACGGTCAATGTTCTACAACCCCACTAAACCTATGCATTAATCCTAGGTTAAATTCATTTGATACTGATTCCAGCAATGGTGTTTCCTGTAATGCTATGGGCGATAATCATTCACTTTTGCCTTTTGATGGTTCGGCTCAAACAATTCAGATGAGCGAACGGTTGTGTTGAACATAACAGTTCTAGTATTGGGAGAGCGGTTAGGGATTCCTCCACTCGGGAGGTTAACGGTCCATCTTCTTTTGCTTCAGTTGACAGCTTAACCATTGATGCTGTTATCAGGGAACAGAAAAATAATGGGAATCAGTCACATACGGATTCTCCCAGGATTGGGAGGGTTGCTAGTGCCAGCAGTGAGTTAGGAAGGATGAGTGAAGGATCGGTCGATGTAAGTGGTGTCCCTGACAGCATACTGTCCAAAGGAGCTGTTAAAAGAAATGTTTCCTCCAGTCGGGAGGTTAATCAACCATTTCCTGCTACTGCCATTAATGCAAGGGAGCCAAGGACAATTTCTACTTGTCTATTATAGAATGCTAGTAAGGGAGGAAAGTCATTCACAGGAGGTAATAACATTGATGTTGTTTCTGAAGAAATACAGATGTCCGGAGGTGAATTTTACCCGAGGCAAGGTTGGTTATTGGCAAATGGGTTAGGTTCTGTAACTACTATAGAAGACAGATGTTGGCAATCTTCTAATGCAGTAGTTAATGGAGAAACTGTAGTTTCAAGAGATTTTAATGCTAATAATATACGTCAGCCTACAGATGCTACTAGAGTTGCTTGCTCTGATGGTAGACTTATTGACTGCATGCAATCAGCCTGTAATAACACAGACTTGTTACCACCAAGACATGTTAGGGGGTGTAATGAGACTCACAGTCATTGTGTACATGGTGCTTCTAACAATTATGATGCCTTTCAGCAGGGTAATGCCATGCATTCTGATGATGAAGATGATTCTAGATGTATTAATAGAAATGAGGGTGAGTCCAGATGTTCCTCCAATGTTTTGTTAACAGTCAACCCTATTCATGAGCATATTCATCTACAACCTTCCCACCCTGTTGCTCAAACATGCAGTTCCTATTCTAAAACTGAACTAATGGGTCTGCTAAGACAAAATACTAGGGGCAACCCATTTTTACTTGATGAAGCTGATTTTAACAACTGTAATGGTACCATGGATTCTAATGTTAGAAATAATGTAGTATTTGACTGTAAACCCCTTACTATGAGACTTGAAAGAAAGTTTATGTCTTTCAAAGGTTTAGAACTTGACATCCAATTTCTTGAAACATGTCTTCAGCTAGGTATTATTCCCAAAGTGTTACGTATTAACAATTTCCCTAATAGGATGAAGAAAAATTCTGTTTTGCACTCAGAATTAAGCAAACTCTACAATGAGGCAGGTTTGAATGCCCTTAAGGTCATTATCAATGATAACAGGGTACAGTTGCAAGGGATTGGAGTGTATATTTCTTCTCTCAAAGATAGGATTTCTAATCATCCTGAATTTTGTATTCACAAACCGTTATACGATTCTATAGTCCCTAGGATTACTAGGTACACAGCCAAAGAAATCACTGTGGGTTGCTTTTGTCTTTTATTTGTATATTTTATTTGTCTGGTGCCTATCAGAAGTTTTAGATGCATATTGAAATATATATATATATATATATATATATATATATATACATATATATATATATATATATATATATATATATATATATATATATATATATATGGGTTCACTTCAATTCACTGAACTTTCAATTCACTGACTTTCACTGACACCATTTCACTGAAATTCATTTCACTGAAACTTCATTTCACTGAAAGTTCATTTCACTGAAAGTTCATTTCACTGACAAGTATTATTACAAAGTAAATGGAATATGCCCCCTTCCCCACTGTAGTGCGACCCTGGAGTTAGAATATATAGTTAGGGGGGTGTGGGGGGTAGAGCCCCCCACATTGGGGGGTGTGGGGGCGCAGCCCCCCACTTATTTTTCTTTTACTAAGCAATATTATATCAAAACGTAAGAATATCATATGAAATGAAGTGGGGGGCTGCACCCCCCACACCCCCCTAACTATATATTCTAATTCCAGGGTCGCACTACAGTGGGTAAGGGGGAATATTCCATTTTATTGCTAATAATAGTTGTCAGTGAAATGAAGTTTCAGTGAAATGAATTTCAGTGAAATGGTGTCAGTGAAATGAAAGTCAGTGAATTGAAAGTTCAGTGAATTGAAGTGAACCCATATATATATATATATATATATATATATATATATATATATATATATATATATATATATATATATATATATATATATATATATATACACACACACACACACACACACACACACACACACACACACACACACACACACACACACACACACACACACACACACACATACAGCTACATGCATTTTCCTGTACTGTTGAATGATTGTACTGGATATGTTTGTGAAAACATCAGGGTTATGTATATCTGACATGGCTTAATGGTAAATTACTTTGGCTGTGCTTTGTAGGGTCCTGGCTTTGAGCCTTGCAGAGGCTGTTTCTTTTGTTGCTGGGCAGAACAAGGGCCATTGGTACAGAGTGATTAAGGCACTTTTAAGCAGTTGTATGCGGGTTTGAGTGGGTTTGCGTGGAGGTAAGCACTGCTAACTTCCGGTTACAGTTTCTTATACGGATTTAGCTTCTCAGTTGCTTAACTTGTATAGGCATGGCTTACCCCTGTGAAAACAGGCTTAAACCTGCTTACTGCCACTTAAAAGTGCTTACTCCCACTTACCCTCATGCTAATTTCTTTAAAAGAAATGAAAAAGGGTTGATAGGAAAGTGGTGAAAAAGGGGCACAAAGAGGGAAAGACAGTAGGAAAAATAGCTAGGGATGTGCAGGACGGGCGTAGGGAAGTTCCATAGCTGACAATTTCTTCTACAGCAACAGCTGTGCATATAGACATTTGGAGGTAGATTTGGACACTCATACCTCTGAGAGAAAGGTGAGAACATCAATCATATGTTGTGAAGCCAATTAGACCAGGTTACATGTGTCCAGTGGACATGTGTGTGAAATGGACAGCTATGTATGGGGCAAGATTTTTTTTGGGAGAATAGATTGCCCTTTTACTTTTATTTATTTTTTTTTCAAGTGAGAGTGGGATGTTGGGCAGGGATAGTAGGTATATTTCGGGAGGTAGGTTGGGAAGGATAACAGACAAAACAGACAAGACAGCATACAAGGGCAGTATATGACACATGTGGGGGGTAAACACCTTGATGCGGAGGGGTGTTTTGAATTCGGAAGCCCATGAGCCCCCGAGGGGAAACAGTTGACTGAGGTCCTCACCCATGGGCAGTTACCACTGCACCTTCACAGCCCTGAAGGTGGCTGTGCTGGGGGCTGAGTAGGAAGGTCAGGCCAACCCTCTAGTTGTGACATGTGGCCCTCAAGCTGGTGTAGCAGATCTCCAAACTCCCTGCGGGGCTCACTATGCATCATGCCCCGGACTTGGCGATGGGTGACAATGTCCTGTCCGTGCCCACTCCCAGGGGGGGTAAGTCCCATCCTCTGAGGCAGTTCCACCTGAAGGTGGTGCAGGATCAGTGGACGAGGAGGGCCTGGGGTGGGCCTCAACATGCTGGTGCCCGTTGCCAAGGCCAGATGAGGTGGGAGAGGTGGCTCTGCTGGGACCGGCCTTCCCAAATGTACTATGGTGTTTCAATTTTACAACATATGTGGCTTAGTAATAGTCAACACATTCCAGGATTAGGTTTAACAGCATGCATAGATATTCCCATTAACCCAAAACACCAGATATGGAACAGTTGCATAGCAAACAGAACACATGCATATATAGAACCACAGTGGCCATTACAACAGCATGCAGGTACATTGATGGCAGCATGCCACCAATGTGAGAGTATTTCAACAGGGCACATGCATAGAAATAATTTTAAATATTTATCAAACAATAGGACATATGTCCCAACAGTAGATTTAATGGAGCACATACCAATTGAGTTTTATATTCAGTTTATTGTTGCAGATATGGTGGGGGAGAGAAAGATGTCAATTAACAACTAGTATATTCCTGTAGTTCTCATTACTTTCCTAGTCAGTGCTGTGATCTGTACTTTACAGGTATGAGTACACTACCCTATGGCCTTAGTTTGGACAGTGGCATGGATGTAGACAACTATGTACATGAACTGAGTTTTACCTGCAGTATACACCTCTTACCTGGTATACCTGTGGAGGTATTGTTTCTTAACACTACCTAACTGTTTCTACACATATTCCCAGATTCCAGGTTGATGTTATGCACATACCTGTCCATCTCTTATTGCAAACACTCTGGACATGTCTTGATCACATGCGGGTTAACCGTGACATATTTTGACTATTGCCCTCTTAAACCTTTTGTGAGTTGTACAATGACAGGTTTGTTTTCATTGACATTTTCCAAATATGTACAGGAAATGCTGTCTACATGTCAGAGATTAGCACACTGATATGCCAGGGGGACAGGGTAACAAACAGAAGATATGAGCAGATTAACTGGACATTCTGGACAATTCAGTACACTTGTGGGGTATCATTCTGCATACAGCTTACTACCACTCCCAGGATTCGAACCATGGCTGTGTCTGCTAAAAATAAAACAGTGCCCATCACAGTTGAGTGTGTTATATATTTATTGCTGTGTATCTCTTTTCTGATTTCTGTCTATAAGTCTTCTGTGGTTTTACAGTTTGACCTTGTAATTACAACACTCTTATACAGGATTTCCTAGAGAGTTTTATTATGTAGCACAGTGTGGGTGACAATGATGAGTAATACATTATTATTCAGAGCAACTGCAACACTAACAGTGTCATACAATATCAGAGTAATCAGTAACAGTACAGGATATCAATCTTATTTCTAGCACAGTTTTCGTATCTGACAGACCTGTGGGGGCAATGTTTGTTAGCACTACCTTAATTTTGCCATACATATTACCAGATTCCACATTAGTATTATGCACATACGTCTCACTCTGTTACTGCACACACTCTGATCACAGCTTCACAACATGGGGGTGGAGATGGGACATACTTGGCTTTTTACTCTCATAACATTTTGTGGAGTTGCTAGAGTGATATGTTTGTTTTTATAGATGTCTGGCAATCAGTTGTATTTCTTATTTGCTGCCTAAACGTCTGGGATCATTCCACTGATTTGCCAGGGGGACAGGTTGACAGGCAGTGGATATGGGCCAATTAACTGGACATTCTGGACATATCTGTACAGTTCTGGGGTAGGATTCTGCATACAGCCTACTACCACTCCCAAGATTTGAACCATGGCTGCGTATGCTAAAAATACAACAGTTCACATCTCAGTTGAGTGTGCTATTTGTATTATGTTTGTTTTCTATCGTTTAACTGTTTTCTGTCTAAGTTCATAGGTTAGTACTAGGCTAATTGCCCATATGGGCCATTTTTAAGCCTAGTCAATTACCCCATGTCAGAATCAAACCTTGTACCTTGTGTTTCTAAGGTAAGAACCTTAACCATTACTTCAACCTCCCACTCCATTTTATAGATGTCTGACAAAAAGTTGTATTTCTTATTTGCTGCCTAAACCTCTGGGATCATTCCATTGTATGCCATGGGATCTCTCTCATTTGTACTATATGACCTCTTGTGATTACAGCAGTCATATATAGACATTCCTAAACATTTTATTTGTGTAACACAGTATGGGTAACAGTGCTTAATACAGCTGTACTATTAAGAGATTGCAACTCTATATTACCATATGATATCAGAGTAAACACATGCAGTCCAGCAGTTAGTCCTTTATCATCAGGCTGTTATGCTTTTATTTACATACAACCTATATGAGACTCTTCCTGCCATATTCTCTGGTGTATGCAGTACATGCCTTAAACAATACAGGTTTCATACAGGCAATTAATGTACTACTATTTTAAATTTATTTCCTATGACAGTACATGCAAGAGTATTACTAACCTGCCTCACGCCACAACCACTGCAATCTACAGGCATGGGCTTCCTGGTTCGCAGCCCGCTCATCTGCAACTGTGAAAGACAAAAGAGGAATATTTAGCCATACTTATCCATAATATACATGAACTGGCAATTATTAAACAGGTAGTGGACTGATACTCACACATGGCTGGGACATCCCCTGTCCTCCTAGCCTCTTGGATCCACTGATCCAAGATATCCATCTTTCTCCGCTTCAGGTCAGCATAGTGATGCCTGACCTGCTCACCAATTTGAGGTATGCCAGTGGAACTGGTGATGTCATGGGTGAGATGGTCCCAGGCTTCCATTTTATATTGGGAACCTTGGTACTGGCCCTGCAGCCATGACTCTGGACTCTTGGATGCCCCAGCACTGCAACCGAAAGTGCACACCTTCTCCCATACCAGTCATAGTGCCTACAGGGGGAAGCTGCAACCAGTTATTAGATGTATTCCTGCCTGTTGGGTTTAACTAGGGTCAATTTCCTGAACTTTGCTGTGATTGGATGGTTTTGAAAATGCTAAGCTATGGGCAAACCTGCTTACCTGAGGTTGGCATTGCTTAAAGGGGTATACCCATGGGCAAACTGATTTAGCTCGCCTACACATTGCTTACACCTAGTAAGCTGGGCTGTGCAATGCTTAGCATTGCTTAATTTTTAATTTACATACCATTTGCTGTTTGGCATTGATTTATTACTCATTATATGTTATATATGTGTTTGGTATCCATGATTTATGTGTACATACACTGTATGGGGACTTTGTGTTTATTGGGAGATTTCAACACTTTATTACAATGACACCTCACATCTGGACTTAAATCAGTACTCCAGTTCACATATTTATGTTATGTAGTAGGTTATACAGCACAAAACTGTATATAGATTCCTTTCACATGTTAAGTTTGATTTTCCTATAGTAGAGATCTGTTTGGTGATACCTTAATCTTATGTCCTGCTGTGATGGCTTAGTGGTTAACTACTGTGACTATAGTCTACTGGGTCCCGTGTGCAAGAGCTACTTATTTTATTTCTGGCAAGAACAGAGGCTGTTGCATACAGAGTAATTAACGTAGTTTTAAGCAATTGTAAGTGGGTTTGTGTGTATTTATGCAAAGGTAAGCAATGCTAACTTCCAGTTAAATATGTTTACAGAGAGTTAGCTTCAATACTGCGTATCCTGTATGTGCATTGTTTACCCCCACCCATACAAGCTTAAACTCACTTAATACTGCTTAAATATGCTTACTCCTGTTTAATAGTGCTTACTCCCCCTTATCCCAACACTAATTTATGCAGAAATGTAAAATGGTTCTTGGGAAGATGGTGGATTTGGACATTCTATGGATTTATCATTCATTACACATTGTACCTTTGATTTGTATCTCTGATTCATGTGTACATATACTATATGAGGCACTTGTATTTATCTATGGATTTTACAACATTATGACAATGACACCTCACATCTGCATTTAATACAGTACTCCAGTTCACAAATATATGTTATTTAGTAGGTTATGCAACAAAAAATATTGTTCATAAAGTGATTTGACATGGAAAATGGAACGTAGTGGAGTGAGACTCGAACCAGGAATAACTGCTCATAAGGCGAATGCTCTGCCCACAACACTATTGCAGTACTGCTTCATTTGCATATATCTTGATATTTATCCTCTTGTGCCATTTAAGCTGCAGTATACATAGCTAAGCAATGGGCAAACCTGCTCACCTACAGCTAAATTTTATCTGTTTGATAAAAAAAATTAGCTTGTTTGTATTTTATTTTTTAACTATTGCTCTTATAAATTTGGGGGGATGTTGCTGGGGGTATGCGAACACCTATGAGTGGTCTCGCTCATTCTTATTGCTAAACTGTTGTTCTTGATTGCAGGGGCTATGTATATTTTGAGAGCTCTGCTCTCAGACACACCCCCTGCACTCGTACATGCTCCGTGTCCGTTTAGGAGCTCAGGCAGCCCACCTTCATTAATATGCATGGCGCATTGCTGTGCTGCTCCTAAACGTCTGCTTCCGTGCAGGACTAAGCTAGTCCTGCACAGAAGAATAGCGAATCTGGGGGAATGTGTTTGACTGTTTGCTGTCTAGAATTATAGACTTAGATCTTTATAACTATTTTATATACCTATAATCCAAGGACAGCCCAAGATACATAAACATCCATGCAACCCCCCCCCCCCCAATGAGACCCATAGTTGCAGGACAATGATGGAGTACAGAACCCTTATCAATATTTGTAGAGCAACATCTTAAACCCTTATTGGCAAAGAATAAATATGTACTAAGGGATACAAAACACTTTTTGAATGATTTGTATGAGCATGTTAAATATGCACCACCTACTAAGCAATGTTTGATGGTAATTCTAGATGTCCAGTCCCTTTTCACAGTCATTCCTAATGACATAGGGATTATGTTTATGAAACAGTATTTGATGGAAGATGTCACATATACTGTTAAAGTTATAGACCTATTGTGTCTATTAGTAGAGCTGATGCTAAAGAATAACATCTTATTTGAACTACGACTCTATAAGCAAATTGATGGCGTAGCTATGGGCACCTCGTGTGACAATAGCTACGCCAACATTACTATGGCTGTGTGGGAGAATCAGGATATTTTGAAGGAATATATGAGTAATATTGTTTTCTATCGGAGATTTGTGGATGACCTCTTTCTCTTGTGGGAAGGAGGGGCCACAGGACTTACTACATTCCTGAGTTTTATCAATAGTAGTACTCATTTTCTTAAATTCACTGCTCAAAGCTCAAAAACATCTATAGCTTTTTTAGATGTCAATATACATAGGACACCTGAAGGTAATTTTGAAACAGAAATTTTCAGAAAGGAATGCTACATGAATACATTTATTCAACGGAACAGCATGCACCCACAACATGTATTTAAAAATGTAATGAGAGGACAGGCCCTTAGGACATCAAGACTTACAGCTAATGATGACAAGTTTAAAAATGAGTTGTCCAGTCTGGGAAATAATTTCATAGCGAGGGGATATGCCCAAAAGGAAGTAGAAAAAGTAATAACAGAAACACATAGAGCAAGGGAGGGGAAGGGACAACCCTACTTCTCTAGCCCTACGAATAATGAACAAAGTATACAGTCAGCACATAATGTTATGAGAGAGCCAGTCACTTATGCCAGTAACATTAAGTTACTTTTAGATTCCTATGAAAGAAATTGGAATATACTGTGTGCAGACAAACATGTAAAAGGGGTAGTGGGGGATGTTCCCCGATATGCTTACAAAAATAAAAAATCTCTGAAGAGAATTTTGTGTGGCTCAAAAAATGTGCAGATGAATAAGACAGATGTAGTCCAACATGCATATGGAACCTTCCCATCTAAAAAAATGCAATTATTGTAAGTGCTTAGATACCACTGGAACATTTCTACATCCAGACACTAAAAAGACATATATTTCAGATTAATAGCTGACTGTAATACCACTGATCTGGTATATTTGGCATGCTGTGTAGTATGCCATTCTTTCTATGTGGGTATGACTACACGTAGATTGAGGGATTGTGTAAAAGAGCACCTATATGATATTTCTAGACAAGCTGAAATTAATGCATTAGCAAAACATGTTTTAGAGAAAGGCAAAGAACATATTTTTAAATTTATGGTTATTGAAACTATAACCCCGGGATATAGAGGGGGTGACATGAGGAATAAGGTTGAAACAAAAGAGTTGGACTGGATTATTAGAATACATGCTAATAAGGGCAAGGGACTTAATGAGAAAATATCCATTAAGCCCATATTGTTGAATAGACCACTTCCAAGGTAATCCACACAAAATACTGTTTTAATATGGTAGATACTTACATTTTTTATTTGTATCTTATATGTTTTATATTTATATTAACCATGATTATCTTATGCAATATATTCATTTAATGGAATATGATTTGATATAAGGGTGACAGCACTTTAAAAAACTTTTGCAAGGTTAATTGCATTGATTTTTCCATTGGTTGATGTTGTTTTAAATAGTTGATGGTTATCTGTGATGATTGTCTGATGAAGCAGCTTACAGCTGCGAATGCGCTCACCTTTTACTCTGTTCATTACAGATTTTAAGATTTTATTTGCCGTGGTCTGGAGCCTTCTATTTTTACTTTTTGTACTTCTCAGTATTTTTTTTTCTTAAATAATAT
The DNA here is from genome assembly GCF_019279795.1 of Protopterus annectens. Lineage (NCBI taxonomy): Eukaryota > Metazoa > Chordata > Ceratodontiformes > Protopteridae > Protopterus > Protopterus annectens. Next base: position 310,516,168 of record NC_056730.1, read on the forward strand.
CATTGTATAATAGCAATAACTGACTCCATGGTTGTGGTATATTGAAATTTACCCATGGTTGGCTTTATTTAATCACTCGGGCTTCGCCCTCATAATTAAACCACACCAACCGTGGGTAAATTTCAATATACCACACTGATGTCATCAGTTATTGCTATATTATACTTCTATTCACTATGGCAATACTGTAATAAATAGTTACATTTATGATATCATAGCAGTGCAGTTGATTAATGGTACAACAGGATAATACCTTGCCAGCATACCTGAATATAAATAATAAACTGGCAATAAACTGGATAGTCATAACTGTGTATTTTCTGAAATTATAGTCATGTGATATGCCATGGATCGAATACTCTCTCTCTTTTGTCTCACTCCACCACCTTCTCTCTTTAATTGTTTTTCTTTTTTTTGGGGGGGTGTATTTTATATGACTTAAAAATATTCTGTCATCATACATTTATGCTTACAAAAACTGACATGTAGCACAAAGAGATAGACCTGCCACTACAGATCAGCTCATCATCCCTCCACAGGTTGCAGCATGGACATCCAGCACTTCAGGGTCCCAAGCTGTCATCTCTGCCTCCACAACCCCTGTCCTTCCTGCTCCATCTGCATCAGGTAGCTGTACCCTGGCAGCTGGCGCACTGGTGCCCTCCAGGAGTAGGATTTGTGGAGGCGTGAATTTTACCACCTGCCAAGAGCTGACAGGGCTGGTGGGCAGTATAACAGAAAGGGGCCTCAGTGCCAGAATCAGATGTGCAGAAAAGGTGCTTCCTCACATTTCCAGGACAATGCCATATTCAGCACTGACACAGGAAACTTCAAACAGGAGACAGTTATGACGGTTCTGTGGGTGAGGACTAGATTCTCACTGTTCTCAGGTTGTACCCTTTCCTCTTGCTTGCCCCCATCTCATTTTACCACTTTCCTGCCAACCTCATTTTCACATATTTAATCTGGTCAAAAAATAAAATCACACAAAACACACATGGCCAGAAATTGCCCATAAGAAAGCCTTCATTTTTTTCTTTCTCAGTATTTGTTCTGATGTTGGCATCATTACCCAATGCTAAGTGACAGTAAATGGCTGTTTATGCCCTTTGGCAAAACCTGGTCAGTTGTTGCCATCATCTGCACCCAACACATCCATGAGCATAAGGAAGACTTAGTAAACCACCTTTATTCTATTCATGTCTTTATCAGGTTTTGACTGTCCTACAGCTTCTTGACCTCCAGAACTATCACTTACTGATACAGAACATTACATATGAATATTGAGGACAGACTATAAAGATGTGCATTAATGACCTGTAATACCAACATTTCACTTGAGTCGGTATATCTGTTTCTACCTTTACCCCTCCTCTCTCATCTGTTTATACTGTTAACTACATTAGGCTAATGGATACAAATATCATGTCATGTCATTTTCAGGTTGCCATTATTTTGCTGAAGAATAATACTTAGTCTGCCATTACTGCTCCTTCACAGGTATGATTCTGACATGCTTGAAGCATGATTTCCTGTGGGGGAGTAAAGATAATGATCAAATCTGTAAATTTAATTTTTCAACATAACAACAGTTCAAATCCAGCATTAGGTGAAACTCTTGCTGCCTGTTTTTGTAAGCGTCTTCCCTGTGAATGAGTTGCTTATATATTTGTCTAAGTCCTTCTATATGATCAGTTGCAGTCTTCAGCATTTTTGTGAGGTATAGCAATGAGCAACTGTACTATGTGATATTAAATGTCACTGCAGGTGTTATTGCAAAATATGGAGAACATTTGCCTTACACCATGTTGTACACCCATTTAGTTTATGATTTCCCTTGAATCATTTCTAGTATGTAGGTAGGTATAACAGATAATTTCAGTAGGTATCACACACACAATTTGGCCAGACTCCATATTTAAAATAGTCATTCGTAGGTTCCCTTAAACTCACAATAAAAAGTTACTATGATAATTGCATTCTGACATGACTTGTAAAATGATTTATTTACTGGAGTTGAACTCTGCTTTAACTCTCCTTTTTCATTTAGTTCAGAGAGTTTACTTGTGCCAGAGAAAAAACTAGGTAGACAGGTTGATTTTCTCTACTAAATACTGTCCACATTGCTGACAGACACTTATTACAACTAAACCTGCTTGCATTAGAGAAGGCAAACCAAATTAATGTCTTTAACTTTTTTCTTTAGCAGACAATACTGTTTGCTCACAGCCTAACATTGAGCAAGTGGGGAAGGTAAGCAGCACCTTTCATTTTTAAATTCAGATTTGGAGCAAACATGATAAGGCATAATACAACATGTGGAGCACCATCTAAACCTTGTCATCATGATGAACAAAACATGCTGGATGGATAGGTTCCTGATCCAGAGACTCCCCAGACTCTTGAATAGACTGCCCATACATGTCAAACAGAGCGCCTCTTCGGCCCTCTTCAAAAGGAACCTTGATGATTGGATGGGAGATAGGAAATTCACCCCAGGGATCATGTCAATCACCCTGCTAGACAGCGGTCCGGGGAAGTAAATATTGTGGGAAGAAATAGCCAAGGAATTCTTATGGCTAGGCTTGTATAGGCCCTAGGGCAGATAGCCTAGTACCAGCCTATGAACCTATGAAGCACTTAACACCACTGAGCACTTGTACTTCACAGTCCCTTTTCAACATATCACAGTATAATCATGCATGCAGTGGCACTTTTCCAACATTTGTGCAAATATGTTTCCTAGCATTGCACTTTAAGAATAGATTTTGAACAAAAATAAGTATTGCTGTTGGATTATATTACCTAATTTCATGGAAATTGTTTAATGTATTTATGTGAAATTCAGTGAACTGTGTAGTTACCTGACCACTTCATCCTGGGCAATTGGGTCTGCACTGCAACACTGACACAAATTATATCAACTATGTACAACCTTGAAGCACATACAACATCAATTTTAATCCCTCCTGCACCAGAATATAAAGTATTGCCTAGTTCTGACAGTCCACATTGCCAATGCATGAGGATATACCATTGCTAATGTCAGTACCATTCATTAAAGTTTAAATACCATCATCATAACCTGATTATGAATGATTCAACGTCCATCTTATGTTTCACAAATGTGTGTGTGTGTGTGTGTGTGTGTGTGTGTGTGTGTGTCTGTGTGTGTGTGCGTGTGTGTGCGTGTGTGTGCGTGTGTGTGTGTGTGTGTGTGTGTGTGTGTGTGTGTGTGTGTGTGTGTGTGTGTGTGTGTGTGTGTGTGTGTGTGTGTTTCATATACACAAGACAGATAGGTACATGTCACTGTCATTTCTGTGGTACACAATAATGACAGCATAGCTGACATAGGTCAGCAGTATGTATGTATGTATTATTGATCCTAACATTGTACTTCTTCCACCATATCAACAAATATTTATTTTCACAAACCAATCAATGTCACAATATCTTCTCTAACACAGAATGACCAGGCAATCCTATCTACACTCCACTGTCATACTGCAAAAGTCAGACTTCTGTGGTGGTAGTGCTTGTGTTAATTTTTATTTCCTCTAGATTGCATAACTAGATAGGTGGGGGGGTCTAATCACACAGCAGTCGATTTGTATGTGAGTGTATGTGTTTGTGTGTGTGTGTGTTTGTATGTGTGTGTGTGTGTGTATGGAGTTGTGTAAATATGACGTTAAGTACTGATGGCCTCAATAAAGTAGTAGCCTGGAATTAATTTTACACTGCAGGGTGAGTCCACATCAGTGTCAGACCCTTCTCCCAACATCATCTTCTCTGCAACACAAGGCTGAAGTCATCCTCTGTTAAGTGTAGTCTCTTACCATATAAGTCAGACATATGTAGTGATCCTTGCTTTAAGTGATATGTCCTCTAGATTGCGTAACCAGATAGCTAGGGGGTTCTTATCTCACAACAATCAATTTGTGAGTGACAGTGGGGCCACTGCATACAGGTATGGTCATTTGACTCCCACTTATTAGAGACATTTATATGGTCAGATCAATCCCACATCCTCTTTTTACTCTGTCCACAACCTCAAACTGTTTGCAACACACTGATGAGGTCAGCATTTCAATAATGCAGCCTCATACCACTAAAGTCAGACTACTTCTGTGGTGTATGCTTATAATACACTTGCATAACAACTGTGCCAGTCAATAGGTAAAGAGTTCAAATACAACAGTTAGATTTCTTGATTTTGTGTGTCTGTGTGTGTGTGTGTGTGTGTGTGTGTGTGTGTGTGTGTGTGTGTGTGTGTGTGTGTGTGTGTGTGTATGTGAATGTAATTTGCTACAGGAGTGTATTATATCTCTTAGTATTGACAACATTTAGAAGTCCACACAGCTGTAGGAGTCATTTTTGCACACACATCTCCTTTCCATGACACAGCTGATATCATCCTTTCAAAAATGATGTTTGGCTCACATACAATCAGATTTCTCCTATGGTTCATGCTTATAACACACTTTTGTTTAGACTCTCAATCAACTGGTACAGAAATGACTGTTATATGTGATTCTGTGTTTCTTCTTCTTACTGTGAAGAACATGTTGCACAAACATATATGAGGTATATCTATACAGTGTGGTTGTGCTATACAACCAATTTTAGCAGAAACATGAAGGTAATTCACAATGATGATGTTATCCATTGAAATGTGCAGTGTCACAATCATCACAAAAATCTGCAGTTATGCTGTGATTCAGCAAACCTTCATAAATATGTGATGTTAGCAATATAGCTCAGATTCTGAAGTCACTGCTTACTGGCATTGTACATGCTGTTAGCAGTGTTTTCATCCACATAGGTTCATAGGTTTATAGGTGGTTACTGGGCTATTGGCCTGAAGGCCTTTATAAGCCTAGCCATGTGTACCAAATATAATGCTAGAGAAACCCAGCATAAAGGATCTTGCATAAACTCAATATCTTAGTTAGCAATGACTGCCCATATCTAGGAGGGTCATATGTGAAATCCCCAGCAAGAATTTACAGTTTCTCATTCAGTCATCAAGGCTACACTTAAAGAGGATTATAGAAGGGCTTTGTTTGATGTGAACTAGGAGCCTATTTCAGAGGATGGCAACCTCTGAAAGATGTATTTGTCTCTCTAGCACGTACTATTTATGTTGCAGGCCAGGTTAAGGTCCCTAGAGTGGGTGACCCTTGTCCCATTTGACTTGTGGATGTGCAGCATTTCCATTAGGTTTTGATCCAAGATTGCTCTGTAGGCCGGGTGCAAGTCTCCTCTAAGTATTCTGAATGCTACTGAGTACAGTGACAGTGACGTCAGTCTGTCAGTGTATGACATGTGCTGGAGACCCTGAATTTTCTTGGTTAGAAATCTCTGAGGTCTCTCAAGTTGCTACAGGTACTTGGTAAGGTAAATACCTAAGGGAACATTGTACTAAATTATTGGCCTGATGAGGGTCGAGCACATGGGTGTTATGACTTCCTTCACTCTTGAGGCAACATCTTTGCAAATAAGGTGTGTGATTTACCACAGAAGATACATGGTGGTCAAAGTGTAGGTTACAGTCAACTTGCATTACCAAGTCTGTCACTACTGAGTTGTGACTTTGGGTATTATTATTTATATATCAATTTTGCTGAAGGGGGTGATAATGCATTTTTTGCATTGCATTTGAGTCCATGGCTTTGGCACCAATCATTGGTTTGGGTAAGTCCCTCTTGAAGTATATTGACATTGTTTGTGGATTCAATGATTGCACTTAATTTGCAGTCATCAGAAAACTTGTTCAGCCACAGTTCCTTTGTTTTGCCTTGAAATTATGACAAGTCTATTCTAAAAAACAGGGGGCCTAGCACTGATCCCTGTGCAACCTCACTTGTGACAGGTCTGCTGGTTGAGGTAATGTCCCTAACTTTAACTGAGTGTGATCTGTCAGTGAGACAGTTAGCAACCCTCCAGATGTCATAATGGTTGATATTCAACTGGGAGAGTTTATCAATGATGCCCAAATGTGGGATTGTGTCACAGGCCTTGGCAAAGTCAAAGTAGGCTGTGTGCATAGATTTGCCATTGTCTGTGGCTCTGTTGACATTTTTCAAAGAAGTCTAGCATGTTTAACAGGCATGACCTGCCTTTGACAAAACCAAACTGTGTTTGATCAAGGGTTTGGAGATCACCTATATCCTTATTTATAAGGTCAATAATGATTCATTCTATGGTCTTACAGATAAGTCAGGTTAAGCTTATAACTCTGTAATTCCCCGGATCTGTTGATGTACCCTATTCATGAAGAGGGATGATTGTTGCTGTTGTACATTCAGCAGGGACAAAACCAGTACTCAGGCTGTGGTTGAAGAGAGGCTCGGACTCCTTGCTCCAGCAAGAATGACAATGTTATTCCAATTCTGACCTAAAAACTGGCGAGGCAAATTCTTAACGCAAAATTTATTAGTATAGCGTTTTCGAAGTTAGCGTTCATTGGTTTTTTCTACTTTGTGACTTTGCCCGTGTGGTTGAAGAGAGTACCTAATGGAGTTGCTAAGCAATGTTTTAGACCATTTAAAACACAATCTGGCATGCCATCTGGTCCCATAGAGGTTGTGTTTTTGGCCTCACAGAGAGCGTTAATGACTGGCACTTTGGAGATGCAAGGTGGGGAAGATGTAGAGGGAATGCCTCGTGGAATGTTTGGAGGGGAATGACAGGTGACATTTTCAACAAACCTGTCAGCTAATAAGTTAGCTATTTTTGCAGGATCATGTGTGTGATGCCATCCACAGCTAGTTCAGCACATGTCTGGGTCCTACCTTTTAGGTAATGGATATAGCTGAAGAATGACTTTTAGTTATGCTTAGCTATGGTTGCTAAATGTTTTTTTGGAGTTGCCCTTAGAGGATTTTACAAGTTGTCTTATTTGTTTGTTCAAGCAGAGGAGGATGTTCTTCCATTGCTGAGACCTCTCTTTTTTATTCATAGAGAGCAACTTCTTCCTCTTGTTGTATAACCTATTAATGATATATATCCACCAGGGAGGTTTTTTTTTTTTTCTTGAGGATCTTGTTTTGATCCTATCAGGTACAGCTGTGTCAATATATTTGTGTTTGTACAGGGCATTTATATATACCTTAGCATAGCTGTCAATGCCATATGTGGGAAAGTACAGTTTTGTACCTACCATAAATGTAGATGTTCGAGGATTCCATTGCTGCAGTCCTTACTATTGGGTATAGTCCGCATCCAGTCGGCCCGAATACCAGAGTATAAGGCTGACGTCGGTCAGGGCGCATTAGACTGACGTCAGTACGTCAGGGTACTAATGCGCATGACCGGCGTCATATCCTCAGTCTTTTCTTGCCCCAGATGTCAGAAGACCCTAAAAAGACAAGGCCCAAAATACCTGCACCAAAACATGCACAATATATACAAAAATATAAGCAGGTAAACTCACCTACACTACCACCCCTAAATACAGAGGGGAAGGAGGGAGGGTAAATTGGACTGCAGCAATGGAATCCTCGAACATCTACATTTATGGTAGGTACAAAACTGTACTATGTTCTTCGTTTTCCATTGCTGCAGTCCTTACTATTGGGTAGAATCCCAAAGCAGAGGTAAGGGAGGCTGGCAAATCATAAAGAAGCAGGAGCTGACAACATGCCTTGCAAAACAGCTGTGGCAAAACCAGCCCTAGACTTAGAGTAGATAGGAAGGTGATAATGCTTAGAGAAAGTATGCACTGAACTCCAAGTAGCTGCTTCCAAAATATCCTTAGTTGCCACCCCCCGTAGAAAAGCTGTAGAAGTGGCAGTAGCCCTAGTGGAATGAGGCCTAATCCCAGCTGGAATCTCCTTGCCATGATGGGAATAACAAAATGCAATGCAAAAGCCAATCCACCTAGAAATAGTTTGTTTTGACACAGGCTTGCCCTGCGAACTCAAAGCAAAAGAAACAAACAACTGCTGAGACTGCCTAAAATCCTTAGTCCTGCTTAAGTAATAACGCAATTGCCTGTGTACATCTAAAGTATGCAAAATCTTTTCCACTTTATTTTGGGGGTCTGCATAAAAAGTAGGCAAATGAATAGTTTGGTTTAAAGCCACACTAGAAACCACTTTAGGCATAAAGGAAGGATTAGTACGTAATGATACCCTATCCTTATGGAAAATCAAAAAGGGCTCGACTGCCATAAGGGCCTGCAACTCAGACACCCTTCTTGCAGAAGTAATAGCCAACAAAAAAAGCAGTCTTCCATGACAAATATTTCAATTCAGCAGTAGCCGCAGGCTCAAAAGGTTGTAGAGTAAGTTTTTCCAACACAAAATTGAGATCCCAAGCAGGAGTAGGAGCTCTTCGTGGGGGTCTTATATTCTTTGCCCCTCTAAGAAACTGCTTGAACAAAGGATGCGAAAACAAAGGTGGGTCACAATCATAGTGAGCTGAAATTGCTGCAGCATGAATCTTAATAGAAGAGAAGGACAACCCTTTGTCCAATAACTCGGTAAGATATTGAAGAGCCACACCCAAATTAGGCTCAGAAACCTCCAAATTCTTTGCTGTACTCCAAAATAAAAATCTCTTCCATTTTGCTGCGTACACCCTCCTTGTACTAGGTCGTCTAGCTTCCATAATCACATTCAAAACTTGTTGAGGAAGTTGAGACCTGCTGCGTTTCAACACAGAATATGCCAGGCTGTTAGATGAAGAGAGTGAAGCTTGACATTGAGCAGATGACCGTCCTTCTGAGATAACAGATGAGGAATCAGAGGTAAAGGCCATGGAGGCTTCTTTACCAGACTCCGTAGTAGTGGGTACCAGTGTTGCCAAGGCCAATCTGGAGCTATCAAAATCATCCTTGGCCTGTCTTGTCTGACCTTTAATAGTACCTTTGGAAGAAGAGGCAGAGGTGGAAAGGCATACACATGAAGATTTTCCCAACTGAAAGACAGAGCATCCACTTTCCAAGCTGTGTGATGAAACCCCTTTGTGCAATACTGTGGCAGCTGGTGGTTTAGTGGAGAAGCGAACAGATCTATGTCTGGAGTTCCCCATGACACTGTCAATGTCTGAAATACATGAAGATCCAGTTTCCACTCGTGGGGATCCATGATTTGTCTGCTTAACACATCTGCTAAGGAGTTCTGTGCTCCTGGCAGAAACCTTGCCTGAAGAGTTAGTTGCAAGCTTAGCGCAGTCTCCCATAAAATCATTGCTTGCCTGCATAGAGGATAAGAATGTGTTCCCCCTTGCTTGTTGATGTACCACATGACAGTTGTGTTGTCTGTTAGAATCAACACCTGTCCTGGAAGAAGTAACTCCTTGAAAGCCAGTAATGCGAACTGGACTGCTAACATCTCCTTCATGGTGATATGTAGATGCTGTAGTCTGGCAGGCCACTTGTCTTGTATCCACTTTCCATTTAGATGAGCTCCCCAAGCAATGTCTGAGGCATCTGTCGTTAAAATCTGACTCGCCTCTGGCCGGGTCACAGAGAGTCCCTTGTTTAGGTGACATTCCTGAGCCCACCACAAAAATTCCCTTTGAAGGCAAGGTATTATGGGAATGACAGTGTCTAAATCCTGGCAGTGCTGTGTCCATACATTTTTGAGATACCATTGTAACTTCCTCATATGCAGTTTGGCATTGGGAAGCACCAGAATACAAGATGCCATGAACCCTAATGCTTGAAGGACTGTCCCTGCAGTCAGCACGGACTGATGAGATAGATGATGGAAGTAAAGTGATAGACTCATTTGTTTGTCCGGGGTTAAAAAGGCCATCTGGGCTGCTGTATTCAGTCTCACACCCAGAAAGCACATGTCTTGGGAGGGTACTAGACTGGACTTTATTTCGTTCACAGAATACCCTAGGCATCTTAGCACTGCTATAATATATTCCAGATGCTGTAGAAGGTCTTCTTTTTCTTGAGCCAGAATCAGGCAGTCGTCCAAGTAAGGATAGATTTGAATTCCTTGTAGCCTGAAGTAAGCTATCACTGGAGCCAGAACCTTTGTGAATACTCTGGGTGCAGTAGATAAGCCAAAGGGCAATGCAGAGAACTGATAATGAGAATCTCCAGCTCGAAACCGCAGATACTTCCTGCAACTTAGCCTGATAGGCACATGAAGGTAAGCTTCCTTGAGATCTAAAGTTACCATCCAGTGATCTTTGCCCAGCAGAGGTAAGAGCTGTTGTAACGTCAACATCTTGAACTTGGGAATGTCCAGATAAGTGTTGAGGAGAGATAAATCCAAAATTGGTCTCCACGTGTTCCCCTTCTTTGGTACTAGGAACATGCGGGAATAAAATCCTAGGCCCCTGTCTGAATTGCCCCCATTTGGAGTAACTGGGAAACCTGCTTGTGAGCCTCTTTTCTTTGTGGAGGAGGAACGTCTGGCATGCCTTTGAAAGGGGGCATAGTATGGAAATAAAACCTGTAACCGTGGTGAATAATGTCCAACACCCATCTGTCTTGAGTAATGAAATCCCAATTTTCTTTGAAAAGAGACAGTCGTCCTCCCAAAGGAGCTGCCAGACGAGAATCCACTGGCAGCTGAAAAGGCAGGTCATTGGGTCTGCTTACGAAAGGACTGACCCCTGCCCTCACCAGTAGTCTGAGCAGGTGAACTCCCTGTTCTAGACCTAAAAGAACCTTGAGCCCTGCCCCTACCACGTCTAGACCTACCCCTAGACTGGGAGTCATAAGCAGGATATGTCCACCCCCTAGCAGGCCAATTTCTACTAAACTTCGGTGGCTGTACCTGTAAAAAATCCTTAACAGTTTGCATAGACTTAGCTTTGTCCTCCATTTTCTTTAAAACTGCTTCCACAGGCGAACCAAACAATACATCAGACTGTAAAGGTGCATCCAAAATCCTTGTCTTAACATGCTCAGCCAAATTCTGATCCCTCAACCAGGCATGCCTGCGAAGAACAGAACTAGTGGCAGCCACCCTCGAGGAGGCCTGCACAGCATCAAAGCCACATTGCAAAGAATGCTTGCCCACTTGTTCAGACACATAAACCAAATCCAGCAACTCTTTACACTCAATACCTTCCGCCAAAGCATCCACCTTAGATTTCAATTGGGAAAGGAGATAATTTTGATATTTCAGCATGTGAAACTGACAATTCAATGCTCTCATGGCTAGAGTGGAAGAAGTATACAGTTTCTTACCCCACCTATCCAAAGCCCTAGCCTCTTTGTCAGTGGGAACAGGATTTCTAATCACAGAGGCTTTAACACCTTTAGGCCCCTGAGAAACAGTTTCTGGGTCCGCCCTGGGACTCTTAAACAAATACTTATGAGCTTCGGGCACCCTATAGTACCTATCAGGTTTAACAGGAGCAGGAGGCAAAGAATCAGGGTTCAGGGAAGCCTCTGCAAAAACATCTTCCTCCACAGTCAACACGGGAGGTATAGCTAAGGGCCTATGCTGGGGTAAAAACAAGAATTCCCTAAGCCTCTTCCTGGAATCAGAGTAATCCTGGCCTTCCCATTTAAAGTGCTCCCGCATGGAATGCAGAGTCTCTGAAAATGAAAAATCCTCAGGAGGAGAAGCCGAAGGAGTGGCATCATCCACATCAGAATCAGAATAAGGAGGATACTCCTGCAAATCATCTGCAGAAGACTCAGAAGCCTCTGAACCCTGTTCAAAACTGGCAAACTCTGGTTCCACCCTAGGCCTCTTATCAGGAGGGCCCATAGAACCTCTAATCATAGTAATCAAATCTTCTGCCATTTTAAGCATATGTTTCTTAGGTACAGAACCCGAAAAGCTAGGAGAAGCCCCCACTGAAGCTGAAATCGGCCTACCCCTAAAAGAAGCTTTAGCAACAGAAGGAGAGGCTCTAGCTACTTAGGGAAGAGAGGGAAGAATAGGTACCTGAGAAGCCCCCTCAGCCTGGCCTGCCTCCTGAGACGGGACATCCTGTAACAGTAAAGTTTCTGCCGGAGACTCCATAGAAACTCCTGGCAAAACTTCTGGCTCCACTGAGCCTCCTAAAGAACCGACGTCCGGGACTGCCGGTTCTTCAACCCTAGGCTTCGCTGTTTTGTCCTTGCGCTTCTTGGACGAAGCGGGCGTCGGAGCATCCAACGGCATTTTATAATTGCAATGTTTCCCAAACACTAACCTGGCACAGTCTAACCTCCTCTTAATAGTGCGTTTGTTAAACCTAGCACAAGAGCGGCAACCAACAACGTCGTGCTCAGGCCCTAAACAAGGTATACACAAAGTATGGAAATCCTTATGCGGTATCTGTTTCCCACAAGAAATACAGTTATTCACTTTTTCTGACATCCGGTTGAATACTGAGGCAAGAAAAAACCAAAATGTTCCCCAACGGGGTACTTAGCCAACTCTGATTCGGTCTGAAACTCCGGTTTCGGAAATATCTCAGAACGCCAACCTGCACTCGCAAAACTGCTTCTGCATCGGACCACGTGGCAAAAAAGACTGAGGATATGACGCCGGTCATGCGCATTAGTACCCTGACGTACTGACGTCAGTCTAATGCGCCCTGACCGACGTCAGCCTTATACTCTGGTATTCGGGCCGACTGGATGCGGACTATACCCAATAGTAAGGACTGCAGCAATGGAAAACGAAGAACATCAGGAGCTTGTAAATTATTTATGCCATAGAGCTTGGAATTTTTATGTCATCCATTAGGAGGGTATAATTAGCTTTGGTGAAATGTTTACCCTGATTTCACCTAAGAGGGGTACAGGTGTTATAGCTATTTTAAATGTGACTGATTTGTCATCAGATTTAACCAGTGAGGGTCTTATACTTTTGGTGATGCAATGGTCACCCATGTTGGTTAGGACCAGGTTGAAAATATTTGAGCCCCTTGTGGGGTTGCATACTATTTTTTCCAGGGTATTAGTATTAACAAAGTCCAAGAGCCTTTGTGCAAGCATATTGGTACTTGTAAAGTTTTCCAGTCAATGGAGGGATAGTTAAAATTGCCTATGACTAGAGTGTTTGGTTGTAATTTGTTTGACTCAGGTAGGTCTAAATAAACAGTGCCAGTGTCTTGGTTCATTGAATGGGCATACAGCTTATGATGACTTGAAAGGGGTGTTACTCACAGTTAGTTGAATTTGGAGTAACTCCATGGAGCTTTCCTGTCTAACTATTATAGCAGTATATTTATCTTTGATGAAGATAGATACTCCTCTTCTTTTGGTTCTCACATGTTCATTTTGTGGTCTGAAAGTGTGGAAGGCATTGTAGCCTTGCAAGGTCAGGGTACTCCCTGCAGCCCTGAACCAAGTTTGCGTGACTGCACAGATGTCAGCATCCTCTAGGGAGAGGAGTGCTTCCAGAGAGTGCAGTTTCTGATTTAAACTTCTCGCATTTAGCAGCATAGCCTTTAATTTATTTGTGAGTGATATTTTGACAACAGAAATTATGTTCTTGAGACCTTGCCTAAAAAAGGCACTATGGGGAAGGTAAGTATCTTAGCCAGTAACTGAGGTGACAGGTGAAGTCCATCTCTGGCAAAGTGGCATGGTGTATCAACCATGTCATCCCAAGCTGACAGGAACTGGATCCCCTTACAATAACACCAAAAACGTAGCCAATTGTTGAAATCCATTATTTTTTGTTTATATTGTGGTAACACCCTACATGAGGGTAAAATGATGCTCAAGGCTAGGGATATACCTGCCTGGGACACATATTGCTACAGCTCAATCATGTCTCTCTTCATATAGTCCAGTGAGGTACATCTCAAATCATTCACACCAACATGAACTATGATGGAGTTATAAAAGTACATGAGAGACCTGAGTGCATGTGTGATCTGATGGAACCTGGCATCTGATAGAAAGCTGACCATAACCTTCTTCTTGTCCAGCCTGGTGAGTGGGGCATCTGAATTTCTCACAATGGAGTCACCTATGACTAAAAAAATTGGTTTAGATGTGCTTTGCCTTCAGGGTTTATTTGGTGAGACACTGGTGCTTGGGTTTTTATGTGCTGTAGGTGCTGTATTAGGTCTAGAATGTTTGTATTGGGTAGGTCTCTGGTCTTTAGGTAGGTTTCTTGTGAGTACCTTGGCATATAATGGTTTATGTATTGAGTACATGGTTTACATGGGAGGTGTAGTATGTGAGCTGACAACCTGTTCAGTGGTACTATTTTGTGAGTGAGAGAGTAAGGACTCCAGATTTTTAGTGTAGATGCATTTCTCACAAATTGTTCTTGGGTGATTTAGGAGGAGAGGGTTGTCGGTGTACATGAGGCAGTTGTTACACTGCCTCAGGATACCCATGACACTTAGGCTAGTCAGAGAAGTGGAGTGAAACTGACCATCCATAATGCTAGGTTAAGTCCTGTTTTCACAGTGGGGAGAGAAGATGGAGGGGTGTGGTATAACTGGGTGCTCTAAACAAGGTCTGTACTAATGAGGTGCTCTATAAAGGGTCTATACTAGGGAGGGTTGTTTAAATGGTATGAGTGAATTTCAGATTTGGTGGTTTTGGAACTGTTTAAGGGGCAAAAGTTCATCTGAAGTGCTTTCTGAACAGCTACGTACAGTTTAAGGACTTCTTGGTTGGATCATGGGCAGCTACTAAGGGAAAATTTATCTACTGAAGCTTTTGTGTCTATAAGCACCAGTGGTTACCTCCACTGTGCAGTAGTGCATGATGGTGCATGGAGGTGCAGATGAATAAAGCAGAGCAGTGGCTGGTTGCCTAACTCTGTGGAGCTGTATTAAAACAAGCACAAACCTGTGCAAATGTGGGGCTTATATAGCAAAAGTGACTAAACTGAATTAAACAATTCAAGCAATAAAAAACTCAAAACTGAGCGCTGTGACAGAAACCTTCAATCAAATGAGTCCTAACTGCACCCTCCTGCCACAAGGGTGCAGGGGGCCCTCATCAACAAAAGGTTTAGTGCTCAGCTTAACAAACAGAACCAGATTCAGGAGGTCCTGTGTAGATGTTGTTTCCTGTTACAATTGTTTATTCTACATTTCCTTTGGAAAGGCTGTACTGAGGACTGATGCTGTCATTTGAATAGATTGTCATTCCATCACAGCTGTAGTGAAGCACCTGTTCAGGACTAAGGACATGAGACAATGTGATGCATGTTGATGCTTAAGTAAGGCATGTGTTTCAATATGGGATTATCCCTCTAAAATAACAGGGGGCTACAGGTGTGTTTTGGTAATGTTGTCTGACCTACAGCAAGATTCTTTCTAAGTAATTATAGGGACACATATTCCTTGATTCATACTCATAATGTAATGTTTTCACTTAACTACACATATGACAATTGGTCATGCGCTTATATCATGGCACATTCACTGATCTCACTATGGTGTTTAGTTTCTCAACACTTAGGCAAGTGTTCCAAAGCAACATTGAGTCATTGTAAGCATTTGTGTACTTAACTGTTCTATATGAAAGATATCCCTCCAATTATACTTTGTACATATAGAGTGGTGGAGGCCTCCATTATCATTTTTAGATAATAAATGTTATAGGCAAAAATAGTACAGCTGATTGATTGACTTCACATATGTGAAGTCTAACAGCTGTGATAACAGTTCCACTGTGGTAAATGTGATTAATAGCAATATTATTATTTGGAGAAGTTGTATAGCTTGATGTTCAATTCTAGCATAGGTTTAATTTTGTGTGAATGTACTGATATCACACAACAGCCATTATATCACATCAGTCTTATTCTCTCATATTTTGAATTGACACATGTGAAGTAGCTTTGGATTTTATAGCAGTAGACATTTGTTCTACCAGTGTCATGGTGAGAGTAATACTTTGGTACCTGCATGATTCTTGTGGTGTACACAAGTGAGCTCCATTACTTGGGTGGTATTTTTACAGATGTACAGAGAAAGCTTCGTTGACCAAGGAACATTGATAGGATTGATCACAGTTGTGTACACAGGAGAATACATCAGTCTGACATGCTGATATGACATTCATTATCAGGGATCCTCTCTTAATTCACACATTCATTTCATTTGTTTTAACAATACCCATTGCTTTCTCCTGTTGCAGATGCCAACAATACACAGCTCTAGAGAATGCATTGCATCATAGTGTATGTTTGTTTGTTTGCATCTGTTCTTATCTGTCTGCACAACTATGTCAGGCAAAAGTGTCTTATGTAAGGGTATTATGTATGTCACAGTCTGCTCCCACACTTGTAACACCATGCACAACTACATATGGGATGCATAACCATTAGAATATTGAAGTGCATAACCCCCTTCAAGTGTGATCCTTCTCACAGATGTGTC
The DNA here is from genome assembly GCF_019279795.1 of Protopterus annectens. NCBI lineage: Eukaryota > Metazoa > Chordata > Ceratodontiformes > Protopteridae > Protopterus > Protopterus annectens. The sequence goes on from NC_056730.1 coordinate 310,532,437, forward strand.
AAACCTATTGCTGTGGTGTGCACAGTTAATACATGGGTCAGTGCTAAAAATGATAGGATGGGTTCAGTTCCTGCAAAAAGAGATAGTGGCTTCTGAGCCATTACTGTTTTCCAACATGTTATATTGACAGAATGGATATTGTGCAAATATCCCATAATGTAGATACCGTCCTTGTGAACTAACTGTCAAATCGTATAATATCATAAATGCATTTATTTATTTATATTTGCTCATGAAGGGTGGCAACCATTTATTAGTATGACATGCATATTGCAAAATTTTATTATTACAAAATTGTCTTTGTGACATAAGTACATTCACATCCATTATCTTACTAGATTTTGAACATTTACCCTCCTCTCTTGCATATTTCTGTAGAAATCTCTTTGATTTCTGTACACATTGTCCTCGGTACACTTTTCCTGTCTGTTAACCCATGCATTGTAGTTGCCGTTGCCATTTCCCCTCCTGTCTTACTTATTTTTATTTTCATAAGTATGATTTATGTGCACAGTACACTCAATAATTTCCTCTGCCTGTGTAAAACTTGCATTGTTTGCCTTATGTAGTTCTTCAAGCTGTCCACGCTATCACACTTAACAAGTTTGCTCATAAGCAAGCTTGCTTGTTTACTGTCTGTGCTTGTGCTGCTCAGCATGTTTTTATGGCCTCCAACGATTGCTGGCCACAAAAACTTGTTTGTATTCGTGCACGCTTGATAAGCAGCATGCATATGCAATTATCATCGCTGCTCATAATGCTAAAATGTAAACATCATGCAGGTTTTGCGCAAAGCCTACTCAATTGTTCATTCATCCCTGCCAATGTTTTTTACTAAATTTGCTGTTGGTAAAATAGTTATTCCCTTTAAGCAATTAAACCAATAATTCAAACCATTCAATCTCAAGTTCTACATTTCAGACACATTATATCTGTAAATAAATTCCAAAGTAAAACAAGTCAGAGTTATATTAAAAACATGTTTTATTGTTCAATATTTACGTAATTTGGATTTGTAGAAATGGGTATATAAAATACATATAATTAGTTAACATCCATAGTATTTTATTTTCTATAAGAGTTAAAGAATGATTAGAAATGTTGCATTTTTGTAGCTACATATACTATAACACAAAGTTTTTTTTATTTATTTTTGCAGTGTGTGTTGTATCTAGTAAATACATTTTTGCTCTAAATATATTAAAAAAAACAAACAAACAAAAAAAAACAAGAACATATTTGGTATCAGGATGCTCTGAGTCCCCATTCTATCATGTCCTGATATGGTACTTCATGCAATACTAGACTTATGAAGGCAACAAAGGAATGTTGTAACTTATTTAATTATGCAACATATCTTTTAATTGACATTAAAGATGAAGACCGGATTATGCATAACACTTTAATAAGATAATTTAACTAAGAGTAATCTGTCTTCACATTTTGCTCCATTTTAATTTTAATTTCTTAATGTTTATGATATTATCATAAGTGAGTTTAATTATGTTATCTAACTTTCTAAATAATGTAATTCCTATATGCTTATAATGTTTTTTGTCCCAGTTATATTTTTTGCTATCGTTTTTCAAATATTCTGATTTATTATTATTTATTTATTTATTTTGTTATCTCTTTCACATTAATTTTAAGTTTGGATATCTTTTTTTCAGATTGTTTAAATGTAGCATCTAGATGTGCTATAAGTGACTCATTATTAATTAGTGTTAATAATTCTTTGTCAGCAAACTAAAGATTTTTTTAATGATAATTATTTTTTTAAAAGCCTCATTTTGTTGACTTTTGTTTTATGGAATTTTTAATGGCTTCATGGATAAAGGAAATAAAAGAGGTGAAAGATAGAAAATGCTTTTTCAGCTCCTTTATTTACTTTTATCAGTTGTAAAATATGCACTTTTTTAAATAAGAACAATATTTATTATATAGTGAATTTGTTATATATGTGTGTGAGTTTGAAAAGCCAAATTCTGAATAGATATTTCCAATTTAATAACTCAGAAACTTTTCAATGTCTATGCATATTATTAATAAACCTAGATTATTGATATTTGTATAATCAATTAGCATTATTCAACCCCATGTAAAAGAGTGGGAAAGGGTTTGATGACAGTGACAGTAACACATTGTTTTAATATTATCTTAAGCTTGTCTTAGAACAATTTGTTTGCTCTTTGCTTTCCTGTTTGTTTGGTATATTTTTTTTCAACAGGGGTGGAACACTGATAACGGTGAACCGATTTCGACCTTCACTGATCACAACAGGAATCTGTGATTAATGATGACATAGGCCTATATTATGAACAAAAAAGGTTAGATCCTTATCTTGCTTTAATATTAGTAGAGTTAATGTATATTTCAAGATGGAAGAATGGCATCTTTCATTCTGCAGCTTAATAATGACTTTTTACCAGATGCTGAACATTTTGTATATCTCAACAATCAATCCTTCCATTTATGGATCGTAATTTTATTTATTTATTTTTTGTAATTTACTCATTTGCCTCTAAATTTGTTTTTTCTTTTTTTAGAGGAATGTGATGAGGATGGACAGGATTAGGAATAAGTATATTAGAGGGTCAGCCCAGGTTGGAAGGTTTGGAGACAAAACCAGAGAGGCAATATTACATTGGTTTGGACATGTGCCAAGGAGGGATGCTGAGTATATTGGGAAAAAGATGCTAAGGATGAAGCTACCAGGTAACAGGAAAAGAGGAAAGCCTAAGATAAGGTTTATGGATGTGGTGAGAGAGGACATGCAGATGGTTGGTGTGACAGAGCAAAATGCAGAGAATAGGAAGAAATGGAAACAGTTGATCCGCTGTGGCATCCCCTAATGGGAGCAGCCGAAAGAAGAAGAAGAGGAATGCAAATTTTCATTTGATAGCCTACCTTTTATATATTCTGATTAAGAACAGGTGTAAAGACCATTTGCCCAAATTTCCTTTCTGTTCTTTACTGACATTTTTAATAATTTTTAAAAGCAAATAAAATATTCTCAGTATATATTTATTTCTGACAGGATTCTGGAGTCTGAATGCATTTTATTTTATTTTAGTTTATTTTATCTAGTGAATAGTTTAGATTCTGCTAATTTATACAAAAGTTTAGGATATATGAAATATGACTGTAATTTTACTTTTTCCTAGGCATATTACTACTTTATAATTTAATATTAATTGATAACCTTCACTAAACCTAGAACAATAGTTTTTTTTCTTTCTGAACTTTAAACTTAGCACAGTGTAAGGTCTATTGTATTTTAAACTTTTCAAACAGTTTCTTAACTATAATGGCACACCATTTATTCTTTACATTTCATTTCCAGCATGGTTGATCAGATTTAGCGTTTCCAATGTCAGACTATTTCGATTCAGTGACTCCCAGCAGATTCATCTTTACATATTGCATTTCACTCCATTATATGTCTTACTATATTGAAGGAATTGTAGCTTCTTACCCTCATTTAATGCACAACAGCTTCAGCAGATAGATGCCCCATCGACCTCAGTCCAACCATTCATTTTGCATTGTCTTTACTCTGAAGATTATTCTGCTCTTACTTCATGATTGTTGAGCAATTTCCAACTTGAAGAGCTCATTGTCCAGCAGTATACCAGAATTTGTTTGAAAAGTTATTTTTCCATGTTCTTACATTCCAGTATCAGCAAGAGCAACTTCTTTCTGGTCTGTTTGTTTATGTTTTCCATATGCAGTCTGGAATTGGCACAACAGAAAGTAAACTGAGAGACATATAATAATAGGCTATATTTTATAGCATATTTTTTGTTAATTTTTAACTGTGGGGAAGTTAGACATGTAATTTATAGGGCAGCCATTTTAGGGAACTTTACATGGTAAGATAAGAAAGTAAATTGCCAGGCATTTCTTCCATGTACATAATATTAATTTTAGAGTTCCTGTCAAACAAAATACAGTCCTCTGCTGCCAGTACTATCTCAACCTTCTGTTGTCCATTACAGGAGCTTTGCTTAGCCTTGGTCCTCATTTGAAGCATATCCAGCTTGAGAGACAGTGCTACTGATAATACTAACATGTGACATATTGTGTTTGTGCATAATAAATATTCACTGTGTTAGTGCATAACAACTATTCTTATTCCCTTGAGGGACTTGAGTAAAGTATATGCAGGAATGCAGTGTATACAGGATTGAATGAACAAACATAAATATGATACTTTCATGGAAATTCATCTGGGGCCTACCTTTTACTTACATTCCAGTATCAGCAACAACAACGTCTTTCTGGTCTGTTCTGTCTTATAATCACTTAAAAGTTTTCCATATGCAGTCTAGGATTGACACAACAGGAAGTAAACAGAGAGGCATATAATAATTAGGCAATAATACATTTGAGGTGTATATAGTATAGATATTAAAGCATAATGAGGGGTGTTGTTAGGCAGGCATCCAAAAGGCAAATGCCTTATGCTCAATATAAATGCCATAACTGAATTTTCATACAGGCCCATGTGCCTTACAGCACTTACAGAATGGACATCTATATTTCAGTTTGAATTTCATGTCTGTCTGTTTATATGTGATAACTATTTTTATAACATATTTTAGCAAAATAATGAATTTGTTAATTTTAACTATTAGATTTGTATATGCAGGGTTATATTTTTTTAACTATATTGAAGTTAAACATGACTGCATTTGTAAATACTTTTTTCAGAGTCATTTTTGTAAATTCTGTTTTGGATTCAAGTTGGACAAATTTAATGTCACAATTTAAAGGAAGATAGTTCTTAAATGGTAATACTGGTAAACTGAACTCAGAATTGCAAGTCTGGGCATTTGATGAAATTGTTTAAAAAGTTATTTTTTCCATGTTTTATCAGCTTTTTAGTGGAGCCACTCTGCTTGCACTCTGTGATAGAAGAGATTTTTATTACTAGAATCTCTTTTTCCATTTTAAGACTTTTTTTTTGTTAAAGATATGTAGAATTAACTGCATAGTTAGTTACTGCAAATCAGAGTTATTGGTAGAAAAAAACTGGCTGTCAGTAACATTTTATAGGCTTTGCTGGAGAAGGGAGCTGTCAGTGAATGTATAGTCTTAATGGTATGGACGACTTTCTTGACATGCATGGAATGCATTTGATGTACATGTAATAAGAAATCTTATAAGTCAGTTTTTATGTCACTGCCCATTTTATTAGCAGAAACAGGTAATAGATTCATAGACTCTTACTAGGCTAATGACTGAAGGGGCCGTTCCAAAACTAGCCAAGTGTTTCTGAAAGAATAATGATGTCCTGCATCCAAATAGAACATTGAGGGCTAGGCATTTATAAACTACCACTGTCCATAAGGGACATGAGTTCCAGGCCTAGTGTAAATTTTCTATTCCCCATCCACTTGTATAGGTCGTGCTTAAACTGGGTAATAGACAAACTCAGCTTCAAGCGGATGGGAAGCCTGTTCCATAGGAGGGGCAGTCTTTGGGACACATATCTGTCTCTCTAGCATGTTCTATTTAAGTCACAGACAAAATTTGTGTCCCAAGACCTTGTATTTCTGGTACTTTTTAACTTACAAATATGTAGGAGATACATAAGTGTGGGCTTTGTGTATGCCTTGTAAGCCAGGCATAGATCACTACTGAGCAATCTATAGGAGACTGAGCAGAGGGAAAGGGCTTTAAGGAGTTCTGCATAAGGCAGGTATATTATGCCTTGTATTCCTTTTGTAAGGAACCTTTGAGGTTGCTCTAGTTGCTGCATATGCCTTATCAAGTACATACTAAAGGAAACATTATACTCTATGGTTGGTCTGAGAAGAGTGATGTACAGTAGAACAATGACCTCTTTGAACCTAGATGCCATGCCCTTAATTATAAGTTGCACAACATAAAAGGATTTCCTCACCACTGTGGTTATCTGGTGGTTGAAGGTAAGGCTATTGCCTATGTGTGTATCAAGATCCCTGACCACTAAGATGGTAGATTTCTCCAAAGGGTGCAATTATGCTTTTCTTAGCACTGAGTTAAGACCATGACTTTGGCACCATTTATTGGTCACAGGCTGATCTTCTTGAAGAATGCTAGTATCTGCAGGGGAGCTGATGATAACCCCCAGCTTGCAGTCATCTGCAAACTTAGTCAGTCATAAACCTTTAGCATTTGTTTCTGTTTCAGAGAAATAGTTGCCAAAAAGGAGTGGGCCCAATACTGACCATAGGGTATTCTGCTAGTGACTGGCCAGTTGGCGGAGGTGATCTCACCTATTTTGATTTCCTGGGTCCTATCAGTGAGCCAGTTGGCTTTCCAGTGGGTGATAAAAGGGTTTATACCTAAATTAAGGAGCTTGTCTATAATCCCTAAGTGGGCTATTATATCAAAAGCCTTGGCCAGTTCAAATTAAGCTGTGTGCACAATCTTCCTTTCATGCAATGTTTTGCTGACCCTCTCAAAAAAATCCACCAGATTTACTAGGCATGACCTTCCTTTAATAAAGCTGAGCTGTGATGGGTCCAGCATTTCCAGGTTACCTATGTCCTTATTTATCATATCCATGATGATTCTTTACATGGCCTTACATATGAGGCTGGTAAGACTTATGGACCTGTAGTTACCAGGGTCAGTGTTTGGAAGTTCTTTGTGCAGGGGAGTGACTGTAGCCATCTTCCATTCCTTGGGCACAAAACCTGACTGAAGGTTTCAGTTAAAAAGTGATTCAAGTTGAGCAGGGAGGTCATAATGCATGCTATTTATTAAACATCACAAGGAGGAGCTGACCTAGTGATAAAGTGAAGGAATACAAAACAGCAACGCCAAGCAAGAAAAAAATTAGAACTCCACACAGTCAAAAGCTTTAATAAAACGACAAAGTTTCAGATATAAAATATATCCTTCGTCAGTGTCTTACATAAAATGGCTATAAAACAGCATTTTTAAATACAAATTAATCACATCACATGACACAGCAAAGTATCAGCAACAACATTCAAAAAAATCAATTGAGTTTTTAAAAAAAGTAGCAGCAACAAATACATAAATGATACAAAATAATTTCTTCTTCACTTTTTACTGTTTCATTTTCAAAACTGCTTATTTAAACCTGTATAATTATCTGCTTCCAGTCGTATAATCCATTCATACTCTTTCATATCTACACAATTTATCAAATTACCATGTCTAGCATTTGGATACACAATATGTATAACTCTAAAGCTAAATTGATGAGTATCATCAGTTTCACTTATATGTTTGGCTAAAGAATTAGTAAGTATTTTCCTATGAATTTCAGACCTATGCTCTGTTATCCTATCTATTAACCTTCTAACTGATTTTCCAACATAAAACCCCAAACATTTATTACATGTAGCAAGACAGATAATGGCTGATGTATTACATGTTGCAGTATAGTTGAAAACAAATTTCCTGCCATTTAAAGGGTGCACAAATTCCACTGACTGAGTTATGCTAGAACAGCAGGAACAATTCTGACAAGGGAAGGTACACTTTTTTTTTAAAGTAGAAACAGTATTATTATTCAAAGAGAAATCCTTATAACACAAGTTGCTACAATTACAATAGATAAACGTAGGTCTCTAAGAAAGCCAATTTTCATGGCCCGGTATGGCCTTTAGGATATCCCAATTACTCCTAATAACATTCTCTATTACCTTACTAGCCCTACTATAGGTCATAAGATACCTTAAATGTTGTGACTGAGCTGTACTCATATCAGTAGAAGTACTGATTATCAAATTAGAAAAGTAGGGTTTGGCTTTAGACTCCCTTAGTCGTAGAGTCTCCTTCCTTAGCTGTTTCTATTTCATTTATGTTATAACCTCTTTCAAGAAAGCTACTAGTCATTTCCTGCATCTGAGTCTCACAAACCTCTGACTGGGTATTCAATCTACTGGCTCATAGATACTGACTTTTAAGGATGCATTTAAAGGTCCTCTTCACATGCATGCTTTTTTTGGACAGATATTTATTTACTTGCACATCTTTTTATATATATATATATATATATATATATATATATATATATATATATATATGTGAATATATATATATATATATATATATATATATATATATATATATATATATATATATATATGTATATATCTCCAAACCAGATTCCATCATTCGTAATTGAACATCCAAAAAGTTCAAAGAATTGTCAGAGAATGTTATTTGAAATTTAAGGAATACAACAGTACTGTTCAAATATTCATAAAAACTCTGTAATTCCACAGCAGTTCCATGACAAACCAGAAAAATGTCATCCACAAATCGTTTATAAAACAAAATTCTTTTTCTTCTTTTTCTTATTCTTAAAATGACTGGGCACAGCTTGGTTTATACAGCTATAAATGTGGCTATACAAAGTTATTGCAAATAGCTTAGTATACTCTGAGGTATTTACTGGGTTTGGGGTTGCTTGGAATTTAGCCAAGGTGTCGCTTAGTAGAGACAAGTTAGCCTTGGAATAGTCCCTAAATGTTTCTGGTTTAGCCGGATCCCCAGATTTAAGTTTTATTTCAAGTTATACTGCTTTATGGTCAGAGCTAATGAGCAAAGATATTGCATTAAGTGAGAAACACAGCCCCCCCCCCCCCATGTTCATGAGTACAAGGTTAAGGATGTTTGTACCACTCGTAGGAGAATGGACCAACTGTTCCAGGATGTTGGTACTAACAAAGCTGGGCTTGTACATTAGAAGTGGTGTAGCATTCCAAATCTATAGTTGAGATTTCTGTTGAATATCATATAGGGTTTAATGGTGAGGGACTTTCGCACATTGTAATAGGTAGTAAGGGTTTCCTGTGACATGGAGGGGCTGTATATTTTGCAAGGATATGGTATGTCACCCTGTTTATGATGAATTGCACATGTATGAGTTCTAGTGGGTCATAAGCTTGAACTAGTCTGGATGTGAGATTAGTCTTAATATAGACTGACACTCCTTCATCTTTAGTTCACTGCTGTGCAGTAGCTGGTCTAAAGGTGTGACATGCATTATAACCTTGCATTGCTGGGGTACTCTCAGTGACTTTAAACCATGCTTCTGTTGCTAAACAGATGTCTACACTTTTCATTGAGAGGAATGGTTGCAGGTAGAGTTTCTTGTTAAGACTTCTAACATTGAGCAGTACCACCTTCAGATATTCCTTCATATGCTCAGTTAATTCAGTAATTTTCTGTATTTGGCATTGCCTAAAAAAGCACTATTGGGGTTGAAAAGGTCTTTGCTAGTATCCAAAAGCCTAGAGTGGATAAGTGCAGACCATCGCTGGCAAAGCAGTGTGATCTGTCAACCATGTCCTCCCAGGCTGTCAAATATTGTACCCCCACAGACTGACACCAGAAGCTAAGCCATTTGTTAAAAGCAATCATTTTCTGTTGCTAACATGGCGTCATCCTCGGAGAAGGTAGTATGCTGCTCAGTGCTAAGCTCATACCTGCCTGAGACACATAATCAGTGGGCTTGATCATGTCACATTTCATATAGTCACAGGAGATACGCCTGGGTCTATATTAGATAATCGAACTTTCAAAAGTTCGAGTGTCATATTGGCGACACCATATGATCGAAATTTTAGAAGTATGAAAATCTAATAAAAAAAAACAACACAAACAACTTACCTGAACATTTTAAGAAGGGGGCCTGCACCCCCACACACCCTGCTCTTTAAATATACCAACTCCAAGATCACACTACAGTGCAGAAAATGGAAATCTTTCCATTCCGCACTGTACGGAGATCTCCGTTAAAACGTTTGAACTTTCAAATATTCGATCATAAGGTATTGACCATATGATAGTCAAATTTCTGTAAGTTTGATCATCCAATATAGACCCGATACGTCTCAGGTCATTAACACCAGCAAGGACTATGACAGAGTCATACTGGTACCTGTGGTTCAATGACCTGTGTGCCTGTGCGACTTGATGGATCCTAGCTCTGGAAAGGCAGCTAACTGTGACTTTCTCCTTACTCAATCTGATGAATGGGATATTGGTGTGCCTCTCTATAGAATCTCCAATGACCAGGAAATTTGGCTGTGTGCCAGTTTGCCTTATGGGCTTAGCAGTGGAGGCAATGGATACAATGCTACTATGTGTAGCTCTGCAGTGTGTTTTAACAAAGTGTTTATGAAATGGCTGAGGAACTTCCTTTGAGTGTACTGTGCAGGAGGTGTTTTATGAAGACTAAATCTAAGTGCCTCAGCAAAAGTAGTTTTATGTGCAGGGTCCTTACTCTGTACAGTAGGCATGGTGCAGGTGTCACTGACAATCTCTATAGGTAGGAGCAGCCCTAGGTCAACTGGTGCCCTAGGCAAAAGGGCTCCATGGCACCCCCACCACACTACCTGGTGGCCCCATCCTGGTCTACCTACACCAAATAAATACTGGAAAAGTGCCCCTGCTAGACCGGCACCCTAGGCGGCCGCCTAGTTGGCCTATGCCTAAGGCTGGCTATGTCTATAGGATTAGTTTTGGTTGTATGAGAGACTTTTGCCTCCAGCATTAAAGTGTATTTGCACCTCTCACATACACTGTCTGTTTTAGTAAGAATAAGTGGGTTGTCAGTGTACGAGACAATTACTACAGCACCTCAGAATACCCATCATAACCAGACTGGCCAGAGAGAGAGTCAGGAAGGGAATATCTATGTCGACTGATCTACTAGGTAGGAGTGAGGAAAACTTAAATATTAAACAAGTGAATAAGATAAGCAACTCGATGAGCAAAATACTTGCTCTAGTAGTTAAAAAAATCTGTCTAGACAGTAATGCCACAAGAGTACAGACCACAGAACAGAACAAAGACACTTAGAATGACAGGCACAATAATCCTTCACCAGCAATGACATGAACACATTACTAATGATCCTTTGTTAAACCAAAATAAAACATTTCCAACTTAGTAGTAAAGCATTGAGAAAATGGCATATCTATCACAGATATAGTTAAAATAATGTCAGCATTGAAGATGCAGATCCTGACTTTAATATCATTTTAGAATATACTGAAAAAAAACTTCAAATGTCTATCCATACCAGTGAGTGGAGCAGAGGAGAGGAAGGAAGGGAAGAAGAAAAAAAAGAAACCTAAAGTTCATTTCACTGAAAGTTCATTTCATCTAAAACTCATTTCACTGACAAGTAGTACTCAAAGGCAAGTCAAAGGTATATGTCTTTTCCCCACTGTAGTGCAATCTTGATGTTAGTATATATAGTTAGGGGGGTAGGGGGCATAGCCCCCACTTAATTTGGTATTCTGTTGTCTAGTTTTGTTTTGCATTATTTGGTAAAACCCAAATAGGTGGGGGGCTACGCACCCCCCCAATATGGGAGGCTGTGCCCCCCACTCCCCCCAACTATATATACATTAACACCAGGATCGCACTACAGTGGGGAAAAGGACATATAACCTTGACTTGCCTTAGAGTACTACTTGTCAGTGAAATGAGTTTTAGGTGAAATGAACTTTAGATGATTTGGTCTCAGTGAAATGGGTGTCAATGAAATGGTCTTTCAGTGAAGTGATACGAATCCATATACGTGTGTGTGTATATATATATATATATATATATATATATATATATATATATATATATATATTATATATATATCTGTGTGTGTGTCTCCTTCTGTTTGTCAAAAACATAGTTTGTTGAGAAACAGAAGGTCAAACCCACTTAAGCGAAAGTGCATTACATTGGAAGTGCACTTTCGCGAAAGATGATTCACCGAAGCATTTTACAGTGGGAAAAAGGATATAGTACAATCTCGGATTTAGCATATTTAAGAAGGGGGGTGTGGGGCCCGCCCCCACTACAAAACAGTGTTTACAGTAGTTTTTTTTATTTTTTTTTCCAATTCAGTGAATCGGCTTTCGCAAAAGTGTACTTTCGATTTAGTGCTCTTTTGCGGAAATGGGATTTTACTTTTCTTTTTCGAGATAGTGAAATTTCAATAAAGAAAAGTAGACCCATATATTTTTATATATTTATTGTAGATGGGTGTGTGTATATCTATATATATATATATATATATATATATATATATATATATATATATATATATATATCGTCTGCTAATCATACATACTAAGTCCATTGCAACACAGTCTCATCTTCTTCTGGCTTTTTCCAGTTAGAGGTCGCCACAGTGTATCACCTGTCCACTCATGATTGGCAGTGGAGTTTCAGTGCCAAGATGGCAGCCTGGCACCCTACCTTCCATGGAAGATACACACATGCACACACTCACACCTAGGGTCAATTTAGAGTGTCCAATGCACCTACAGCATGTCTTTGGGATGTGGGAGTAAACCAGATCACCAGGAGGAAACCCACGTGACCACAGGGAGGACATGCAGACTCCGCACAGAAGGCACTCCAGCTGAGGATTGAACCGGAGAACCTCTTGCTGTGAGGTGACAATGCTAACCACTACACCACCATAGCCACCAATGCAAGTCAGTCTCATACAAAAGTAAAATAAATTGTCTTTTGGCTTCTTCCTTTAGGGATCACCACAGTGGATCATCAGTCCGCAGATTGACTGGCAATAGATTTTTTACAGTGTTGAGTTGCCAACCCAGCACCCAACCTACACAGAAGGCACACACACACACGCACACACACACACCTACCTGCATGTCTTTAAACTCATTTGACAACAGGGAGAACATGCAGACTCCAAGCAGAAGACACTCAAGCCAAGAATCGAACTGGAGAACCTCTTGCTGTGAGTTGACAATGCTAACCGCTGCACCAACACAGCCTACAATCTCATGCAAAAGTATGCTGTCAAAACCTCCTTTTGAAAGAATGTTTGCTCATGTTTAGCATTCACTTTTTTACAATAGTAAAAAGCATTTGTTCATACAAGTGCTCACTGTTTCAAATTGTGACCATATATAGATGTATATACGTATGTTTAAAATTCGCTGTGTCGAAAAGCAGCTGATCAAGCACAACTCGTTGTTCATCTGACTAACAAAAATAAACAAACAAAAAAAAAAAGAAAAGAAAAACACTGGGCAGGATTCACAAAGCCTCCGTGTAAGAGTTACAAGGCTTACACGGAGGCGGCAGTTAAACGGTGTGACGTCAGCATGTCATGCATATGCATGAGGGCATGCTGAATCACACCTAAGGCTTACACGGTCCGTGGAAGACAGTAGGGGGCGTGTCCATAGGCCGAGCCCTGCAAACGGACACGCCCCCAGAAGAGTAAAAGTCCCGAAAGTAAACCCCCACGACAGAGTCTGTGTAAATGTGAATAAACACAACACAACACATGCACCCACAGACTATGAACATAAAATATATAAATGAACAATGTATATATTTTTTAAATTGTAAAGATGTTTGCCCATGAGTGCGTTCGTTTGCGTGGGTGTGCCCGTAGCTTAGCCACAGTTAGCAGTCAGTGGAAAAGCATATAAGAACTACATATGCAAAGTAAGCCAAGAAGCAATAGCATAGCGGTAGAGACGTTGGCTGAAGAGCAGGCAGTCATGGTTCGAGCCCCCCCAACATTAATTTTTATTTTTGGTGAAATAAGCACGAAACAAGTCCCTGACATATATGTACACATATAAAATTATATTTTATGTAAAATGTAATGAAATGGGCCATATATTTTGAAGAAATGTGAGATAACAAAATAATAAAAAATGCCAGATGTGCCTATAGCTGAGCTACAGTTTAACAAGTTGAGTGTATCTGCCCGTAGGTGAGCAGTGGTTTAACAGGTGTAAAATGAGTGCCCGTAGGTGAGCAGTGGTTTAACACGCTGAAACTGTGTGCCCCTAGCTGAGCTGAGCGTAATATGCGTGCTGACAGCCAAATGATGCGTAAACCAGTGTACCCCATTTGCGCAGAGCTGCGCGCCACGCCATGCTAACAAGCTAACCGACGGGCAACGTTGAGCAAGCTGTAACAAAACTGCCTATACACAGACACACCTCCTTGCCTGTGTAGACAGTCATAAAATATAAAAATCAGTGGCCAGGTTCGAACCCAGGATACCATGCACCATAGTCAAGGTACTGAACCACTAAGCCATGACAGCTGCACTTAGAAATGCAGTAATAGCAAATATATAGGAATGAATAGAAAGAGGAGCATGACAAAGCAGGTTTTGTGAAGCTGATACAATTCCAGAATGGCCAATCACAGATAAGTGCAGGAAAAACGGCATATATAAGCCCCATAGGCGGGAATACACAGCATAACCGATTGTAGAACCAACTTGCAGCCAGAATGTCAGGTGTAGGTGAGGGTAGTTTCTTTCGAGCACAGAGGTGGGGTGTTGAGGAGTCCAAATATATGGTTTGGCTCCTTGTCCACAATCATGAGGCCCAACTCATGCAGGGCCAGGTCCTGTGGGGAGCATATAGGGCTGAGGCGTGGGACCGGTTGGCTCATGATCTTACCAGTGCCACAGGGATACCAAGGACTGGTGAGCAGGTCCGTCACCACCATGTGGACCTGAACAGACAGAAGCAGGACTAACTGAACCGTTGGATCCAGGAGGCCCGGCAAATGCCCAACACCCTACTACTGAGTAAGTTACATCTAATTATTTATGTAAGAAATTAACCTAGCTGATATTATGGAGATGTGTATTCCAATATTACTTTATTTATATTACAGCTGCAGGTATCCGTTCTGTGAACCATAGAGCCTATGGTGATAGGCTGGTGCGGTTGCACAACCAGGCAGGTCAGTAATCCTCTCCCTGTAACTGTAAATAAATATAAAAGTATGACAGTTAGCAGAAGAGTGCAGTGTAGTCACTAAGTAATAAAATGTGCAAGTAACAGTGTAAGAGGGTTTGCAAGTATTGCTTGATTACAAAAGTGTGATGCAGTCTGTAATCCAAACAGAAAAATGAAAAAGTCTGAAATAAAGTCTGAAATAAAGATGTCCCACCTGTAATATAATAGTACATAACCTGCAGCAGGCTGAAAAGTACAGCTGCAGAAGCTGAGTAAAACACATGTGTGAAATATATCCCTGTTGAAATACAGAAACATGACAGAAGTGTGACTGTTGGAAAGGATTGTAACAACTACAGGTAAAACATGTCAATAAAGCCTAGAATTAAGCACCATCCTGAATTGTAAAAATAAAACAAGTGAGAGAGTGTGAGAAAGAGTTATGAATCCACCAATAAAGTAGTAATAACTCCTGAATAAAGTATACTGCAGTCAGTACAGAATGAAATGAATGTGACAAGCAGAACCAAACTGCAAAATGTGTTGAAAATGTTACTGCAGCTGGAATGTGTATCCCAAAATCTGGATATGTTGCTCTCAGTCTGCAATATGCAGATAGTATGGTAGTCTGAAATACCAAACATCCACAGTTGTCTATAGCTATATAAAGCAAATGTAGCAGGATGATGTAGCTGAACAGAGCCAGATATGAATGTGTATGAATAAAAATGAAAATGCATATTGATGTAGCAGTAACATTCCTATCACCAACTTGAAGTAGTTATCACATAGGAAACTGTAAGTAGAACTGTAGTGTGTATATATCTGCAGCTATTAGAAATGTACAGCATATGTATTGGTATTTGAAGGTGTTAATTAAATTTTTTTCACCCTACCCTATAACCACATATAATCCATTCCACGTGAAATTGGTATGTGCAATCACAATTAACACCCCTGGACATTTGTCCTGTTGGGTCATACATATTTGCATGTACGTTGATGCATCTGCCCTGTTCATACATCCAAACCTGATGGCCTGTTGCCATTAATCAACCCTGCATGTTGTTGGACTGTGTATTGCTTTTCAAAATATGCATGTGTTATGCTTGCTGTTCAATGGTATGAATATCTGGGTGTTTGGTTAATGGGAATACTAATGCATGCTGTTACAACTAATTGTGAATGGTATTGTACGTTACTAACCCAAACTGTCATGACATAATGCAAAACATAGGACGACAGGGAAGGCGGGTTCCAGCGGACCCACCTCTCCCACCTCAGCTGGCGAGTGCACCTGGCAGTAGTGCCCAGTCCGCACCCTCCTCCGGTGGCCCTGTGCCACCTGTGGGTGGAAGCACTGCAGGGGATGGGGCTCGTCCCCCCTCTGCAAGTGTGGCCGGAGGAGAACAACCACTCACCCTCCGTAGTGTCCGGACTGTGGTGCGTAGGGAGATCCAGGAAGCTGTTCTTGGGCCCCTACACCAGCTTAAGGCACAGGTGGCACAACTAACGGGCATGCCTGCTGCCCGGCCTACACAGCCCCCAGCACAGCCCCGTCCTGGGCTGTGAAGGCACAGTGGCAACTGCCCATGGGTGGGGATATCAGTTCCACTGTTGCCATCTGTGGGCTCATGGGCTCTAGATATCCAAACATCTGCCCCTGTCAATTGTGTAACCCCCCCAAATGTGTCATACACCACCCCTGTATGCATCTTGTTTGTCTTGTCTGTTGACCTACCCAACTTACCTCCCCAGCTATACCGACTTCCTGTACCTGACATACCACTCTCACCTGAAAAAAAAAAAAAGGGCACTCTGTACCCACAAAAAAATTACGCCCCATACATAGCTGCCCATTTTGCACACATGTCTGCTGGACATGGAAACTGTAAATTACAATTGGCTGTACAACAAGTATTATTGTTGTCCTCACACCTCTCTCAGGGGTGGAAGGTTTCAAATGTCACACCAAATTACAAACATATGCACATTTTTGCTGATGAAGAAATGAGCAGCTATATGCCTTACCTACATCCCTCGTGCAAAACCTGAGCTTGTTTCCCTACTGTCTTACCCTCTTTGTGACCCCTTTTTCACCACTTTCCTGTCTCCCCATTTTCATTTCTTTCAAAGAAAATAGCGCGGGTGTGCACAAGAGTAAGCACTTTTAAGCAGTTGTAAGCGGGTGTGCGTGGAGCTGAACGCAAGTGCGCATGCGGGAGCGCCGCGCAAACCAGCGCTAACCCAGTTACAACTGCTTAAAAGTGCCTTAGTCACTCTGAATGACAAGTCCTGTAGTCTGCTCAAAAGCAAAATAAAATCCCACTGTCACTCCCGAACCCAGTACCTTGGAAACAATAGTCTGCATGACTTACTACTAAGCCATGACTGTTATATAAGAACATTGTGCTACAATAAATATATCATGTAATAGTAGGAATGAATGTAAAGGGAATATAGGATGTGTAATACACAAAGCATGTCATGTATATTTACTGTCAAATGTAGTGGATTTCTAGAATAGTAGTGTGTGAACAGAAACAGCCATGCTAGTTGGTAGCTAGTAGGTAATAATGTCACTGTAGCACCTTGCAAGCCACACACATACTCACAGCAGGATAATCACTGCCCATACCCCACAACCTCTTACAGGAACACATCCGGACTAAGTAATAAAAAAATGTGGAACAAAGGGCCAAAAACAGGGACACATTCCAAATAATGCTACAACAAACTTAGACAGTTCAGAGAGTAACAGGTTCTGCATTTTGTTGGATGTTTGGAAGGGTATGAAGTCTGAAACTTAAATGTTTGTCACTATAGTCTGACTTGAGCCCACAGTGATTTTCCAGAAAAAGCTGTTTATGAGATATTGACCAAAATATGAGGCAAAAATGTGGACAACCTGCAAATATCTGTACACTTGAGAGGTCTGACACTGCCATATTTGAATAGTTAAGAGCCTAGACATAGCAGCAGTGACTGAGTTACAGGGATGCCCCACAGACTCCCTGTGAAATGTACAAACAGTAGGCAGAAAGGTGTTACAACACCTGCAATGGTAACTATGAAGTACTGAAAGTATGCACCACTTGCACAGCAGAAATAGTGTAGTAATACATATGCTTATGCTATCCCACAGTCACAACTGCAGAATACCAGACAATTTAATGGGTGTACCCCGCTGATATGTACCATTCCATGAGGCACATAAAAGATGCACCTGAGAGTCTCTGGGGCCTGCTCAGCAGCATACTCAAATACCCTAATAGATGTCAAGGCCCACACCATGGCCAGACCACACTGCATGCAGTAACACCCTAGCAGATATAGCAAGCATTCCAAGGTGTGAATGTACATGGAAAATAGGAAAGCCACAGCAACACACTACAGTCAAGACACCTAGCAGGCATACAAGTAGTGAATGTAAAGGGCAAATATTGAAGCCATAGCAACAAAGTGCAAGAGCCACTGCTATACACCAGTTACACCACATGTCCCACAGGAAAGCACACACACCCACATTAACAGTAGTAGTAGTCTTAGGTGTCAGTGTACATACACACTTAGTAGAGGAAACTGGAGAAATGAATGGAGAAATGTTAATCTACAACACAGCCGGAAATATGAGAGAGATACTAACATTTACACTCACAGAACAGTGTCCACAGCATAACAGCATGGTCCCTGCCCTTAAAATCTGAAAGGGCTTTGCCTATCTCACATACCTTTTATAGCACTGTCCTGAAATCACAGTGAGAACTGCAATCAGTACACAACTGGCTGCATGCAATTAGCAAATGCTGGCTAACAATTGGTGCAGAGGCCATCACATGGACATATGCAGATACCTACAAAAGCATGCTGTACTCCCAGTCCACACATGCAATACTTTCATTGCACCCTGTGGAGGTAGGGAGAGAGAGAGAGAGAGAGAGAGAGAGAGAGAGAGAAAGAAAAATAAACATACACAAACAAAACCAGTCAGCAACAACAACTTGAAAGCTGACAACTGGCAAGTGGAGCAGAAGGACACGAAACCAGATGGCAACACAAGCAGCTGTGACAAACACAGGTAATGTAAAGTAATACTATAAAAGTCTACATACTGTGAACCCTCCATATGTGTCATTGGTCTGTATCCATATGTATATGAAAATGTGCATAGGGCAGGGGACATACAGCAACTATCAGTGAAGGCTGTACATACATATGCATGTGAGGGCACCTATGTGCACATACCAATGTAGGTTGAATGTAGGTTGTAGTGCAATGTACAAAGTAGGTTTCACAGTTATGTATGTTTAGCAGTATGTTAGTGTGTGTATACAGTTTTGTAAACAAACATGTTGATATACCTATCTATCATATGGATACGTATGTATGTCAATATATGTATGTATGTATATATATATATATATATATATATATATATATATATATATATATATATATATATATATATATAATATGCATATATGTATACATACATAGAGAGGGATGTAGGAATACATAGTCAGATGTAGATAGACAGAATATGTACAAACATATATATGTAATACACACATACAGATATAGATATATGTAGATACATATACATAGACAGACAGATCTGACTATCTATATGCATGACTGTATATGATGATCTCACACTCCCCCTGTCCCACCCCTTCTATCACTCTCACCCCCTCTGTCACACACCCCCCTCTCTCCATATCTATAGCAATATATGTACATCAATATATATATGTGTATATGTATACAGACATATATATATATATATATATATATATATATATATATATATATATACATATATATATATATATATATATATATATATATATATATATATATAGATATATATATATATATATATATATATATATATATATATATATATATATATATATAGAGAGAGAGAGATGTATATATATTCTGAGTGAGGCACATGTGTACAGATGTATTGCAACAGGTGCCTGGTGACAAAGGCATGGAGTGAACACCAGTGTCAAAACTGGAGTACCATACCCCATTTCAAATCACCTACACCAGTAACCACCAGATATGTGATTGGCTGCCCACCACTGCATGTGTCAGGGGTGAACAGGGTCGTAAATGTGTACAATAGTCCCCCCAATGATATTCACAGTGGCACACTATTCCTGGAATACCTGCACATGGTATTTGTCAGCAGACATGGTGTGTCAGCTATGGACATGTAGGTCAGTGTACCCCTCCACACCACACAATGGCTGCCACGGTATGTACCTCACATGACAGCTACAGATATGGAGAAGGACACAGTGACATGTACAACACTGTGACAATGCACTCAAACACATTACCATTGCACAGTGACTGGCAACACCACAGAGTACACACATACTACCCACATAGAGGTTACCACTCCTGGATTTACATACTTAAGTCACACCCATGACAGAAGTCCAACAACCATAGTAACACCTCACACCATCCACAACCTAAATGACTGCTGTGTGTCGTCCGTGACACTGCAGTAGAGAGCACATGGCGGAGGTACATATTCCTACCCACAGATAAGACATACCCTGCAATAAACCACACAGCATTAAGAAGCAAGACTCCCCATGAGTACATGTCACACATACCCCTACTGAATGTTAGTCAGATAGGTAATATGCCATATGAGTCACCCTGTGTAACTGTTTGATAGGAGCAGGTACCATCACATCACATGTGTCACAATGGTCAGGGTAGCAGAACAGTATGCTGCTGTAGTCCCAGGGGCAATAGCATATTGTATTGTATTGTATTGTAATGTATTGTATTGTGTTGTATTGTAGTGGTATGTAGAGGTGCCTCCTTCGTGGAGTGGAACCTCTGCTGCTGTATGCCAGTGTACAGGTACATATCCTGTAGTCAGGCTAGTGTGACATAGCACTTCTATATGTGTGTTTAGCTCCTCTTGGAGTTTATGTAGCATGCAACCAGGGATACCATCAGGTCCCATTCATGTTGTGTTTTCTGCTTTTCTGAGGGTGGCTCTCACCTGGACATCTGTGATGACAGGGAGGTTACAGTCAGCTAGGATAAGTAGGTCTTATTTTGGGGGAGAGGGAGGGGGGAAACCTGCACTGAACCTGTCTGCCACAATGTTGCCAATATCTGTGGGTTCAGTGAATTATTTGTTGTTGTGTACTAACTATGAGCATATTGGAGGGTTTCTGACCAGGTTGCTAACATAACTGAAGAAGGCCTTGTGGTTATCTGTAGTGTCCCTGTTGATTTCCCTCTCAAAGTTGCCCATGGATGTTTGTATGAGAGAAAATAGCTCCTTACTAGTGCTGATCAGACATGCCTTCCCTTTATGGAATTATGTTCTGTCTTGCAGTAGCTTCCATCTTTTGTTATACAATCAGTCTATGGCTGGGGTAAACCAGACAGGATGCTGTCCCTTTGTGGAGAGTGTCTTGGTCTTATATGGGATTGCATGATCCATGCATTCTCGGAGATGTCCATAAAAATCATTTGTGAAGGGGTCAGCATTGTGGGTTGTGTCTTCCACTGGCCCAGTGGGCTTAAAGGATACCATGTCAGTGTTACAAAGTGTAAAGTTTGCATTTGAAATGTTATTCACAGTAGTCGTTTGTGCTGGTGGTGGAGGTGGGATATGTATATCCAGGGCAATTAGTTTGTGGTCAGCTCACAGTAGTTGATGATGTACCCCATACAGTACCTCGATACAACCCCCCAGAGTGAGGAGGTGCTTTGGACCTGAATCAGTGTTCTGACTGCTGGGGTTTGGTAGTATGTCGTATGGAGTGTGCCAGGTACTGTTGCACAGTTGTTGGCTGAGCACTGATACCTGGCCATTTACATGTGTATCCACCAATAGACAGACAGCTGCTATATATGTGAGATATGTTGTATCACAACAGTCGAGTAGCATGTGTAGTATGTGCGCCAAATTCTGCTGACATATTTTGCTGATATCATGTTATTTCCTTTTTCAGGACCATGGCTCACCAGCGCAATTCAGCGTACTCTGCAGCTGAGGATGAGGAGATACACCAGAGCCTGGTTTGGGATTATGCAATACTCTTTTCCTGCACCAGCCAGAATCAGCAGGAGAGGGCTGCACTGTGGCAAGACCTGGTCCGTCGGGTAAATGACATAGGCACGCATAATAGGACATATGAGCAGGTGCGACATTACTGCAGTGATTTAATCAGAAATGTCCATCAGCATGCGTCAGATATCCACAGGCAACAGGTTTCCACAGGTGGTGGGGTGGCTACACATCCCCCACTCACCAGACTGGAGGGACTACTCATAAGTGTTGTGGCTCCAGCCCGCCAACAACAACAACAGCAGCAGACCTGCATTATGATGGAGGCTGGAGCCACGCAGCAGCAAGACTACGAGCGTGCAGGTAATATGCCATATGTATAGTTGACTGTTGTGTACACTGGTAGTTAATGCATGTGTGAGGTGTGTCCTTGGTTTGTAGCTATCATCATAGTATTTAATGTGCAAGTGTGATATTCTCAATATCAGCAGCTGACCTGTGAAAGGCGACTGTTGTACTACTGACCTGTTTCATACTCAGTAACAATGGCACAGTTGTTCCCACTGACATTAATTTCCTCACTTCTGCAGGTCCCTCCGGTGTAACAGCAATGCAGCCTATCCATGCTGGTGAGTGTGCATTAACAATACCTTTAATAGTCTTGATAGTAATAGTAATATTAGGCTCACTGAGTAGTGCTCTGTGTATGCATGCAGGTGTGTCTGTGTCTGTGTGTTGATATCTCGCATACTGAGTAGTGTGCAAGTGTGCAACTGTGTGCATGTGTGCAACTGTGTGCATGTGTGCAACTGTGTGCATGTGTGCAACTGTGTATGTGTGCATGTATGCATGTGTGCACCTGTACATGTGTGCATGTGTGCAAGTGCCCCTGTGCATGTGTGCATGCGTGCACGTGTGCACGTGTGCATGGGTGCACCTGTGCATGTGTGCATGTGTGCACCTGTGCAGGTGTGCATGTGTGCATGTGTGCACGTGTGCATGTGTGCACGTGTGCATGCATGCATGTGTGCACCTGTGCATGTGTGCATGTGTGCATCACTGGTAACATTGTGTAGACATTGTAAACTGTGTTTCCTGTTTCCCTCCCACAGGTTCTGGTGCTGCTCTGGTGTCATGCACCAGGGAACCTGAATCAGGTGTCATGGGTACTGATAATGATGACATCTGTGTAATGGCACAGGAAGGTATGCCAGGGTCCCTCACTGGTCAGCCAATTGACAGTACACAGCTGTCAACCCCATCAATGCGCACAGTTATCCTGCCAATACACCCTTTGTCACCAATGTCCCTAGGTGACGGACAGGATACAGTGGGCATTGACCAGGGTAATGTGGTATCTGTGGCACATGCTTCCCCACACAGCAGCCATGGGCATGGCCCTGAGATGGTATCACACAGACAGATGTCCAGGGGTTCTCGTTGGAGCATCCATGGGTGTACTGCCCCTGTCAGACGTGCCCACAGAGGTCTTACAACCTCATCTATGTTTTGGGCTGTCATGCAGGCACAGTCACGTATGGAACGGTACACCAGACAGGGTCTGAGGGAGCTGACAGCATGTCACATAGCCATGACTGACAGTATGCGTGACATTGCGGCTGCCATCCGTAATTTCACCAATGTCATAGACAGATGTTGTGGGGACATATTAGACCGGTTCCAAACTACATGTCCATGAGCCAGGGCGATGGTGGACGGTTGAGGCATTGATGTGGGCATATGCCAGCAACAGCAGCAGCAGCTGGCAGTCGTCGCTGACGACAACAGGGCCGCGGCCGGCCCCATAGTGCCAGCAGCAGCCCCAGCAATGCTGGGTCTGTGCTGTCATCAGACCACCCCAGGAGACCATGTGCACGTGGCTCTGGACAGGCCTGACAGGGATCTGTGTCCAGTCAACGTACACCTGCTTCTGATGACAGTACCCAGTCTGGATTGGTACCAGATACGGTCCGTAGCACCCCTGCAAGGCAAAGGTACCTTGTCCGTGGCCACAGACACTGATCTGTATGACCTGGCAGGTACAGTCTGTGGCTGTCCACAAACACCAGTATATGGCAGCCATGAGGTGGAACTGTGTGCATCCATACACACATGCGAATTGACATCACCTTGGGCTACTGCATACACGCACACACTGCATCAACATTGCCCCACCTTGGACTGCTGTCCCTCACCAACAAACATACAAATATATGTCAGTTGGTGGTATCAGTGGCAGACTCAGGCATACCAAGTTCACACCCTGTGCATATAATGAAACTGTGCCACCTCCTGCAATCTGTAACATCAGTGCAGGTACAGGTTAACATGTTGCTGATGCACAGGGTAACTACATAGACGTGTAGTAATAGTATCATGTTGTTAACAGTACTGTGTGCTGATATAATTGTGGGTATATCCCAGCATGCCTGATGCAGTAAGGGTATGATTGTCTTGTACTGTTGTTTACACTCATGGTAAGTATCATAGTGTATCATCTGCACATGTTGGCATACTGGTGGTAAGGATGTCAACAGAAGGCTACATACATAGGTAGCACAGGGGATAAGGTAATGAAAGTATTGATGCGCAATGATGGACATGTAAACTGCAAGTGGCATGTTGCCCACACTGGACTCTGCAATGTGGATGTTTGAGGATGTTGATATGTGTGCAGTACTACATGACTGGTACAGGACACACAGGAGCACCCTAGCACTGCAAGCTCACATCTCATACCATGCTAGACAGCCCCAACACACAGAACTAACTGTCACAGGAGGGAGAGTCCCCATACATGTCAGGGATACTGTGGTGGCAGGCCAGGTAGCATACATCCTACTAAGTATGGAACCACTGAGTGAAGGCTCAGTGTCTGTTATTTGACATGTGTATTACTGCAGGTATGAGCACCTGGGTTTCCATCCAGTTATTGTACATCCTGACGGTACATGGTCTGTACACTTGTGTGCACTGAGACTGGACCCTAGCCATCTGACCTGTGTATTTCCATGTACATGTGTATAGTGCCTGCATATTTGCACTGTTACCTACTGGAAGTGGTACAGCTTGCTTGTTGTACAATGGACTACATGCAGCCCTGCTTACTGTAGCTTTGTTTGCATGCATGTTTGCTTGCAGTTACCCTGGAACACTGATCCCACCTGCAATGCAGAGTTACAGAGCTTCTGTGGACTCCTAGTGACATCTGCATAGCTTACTATATGTATGTCCATGTCTCACTTGACAGAACGTCACTGTTTGTTCTGTTCACATGTACGTTGCCTGTGACACACTGCATATGACTTTCCTGGCATTTGTCCATGTGAGCAGTCATATATGCCAGTGCTAACTAATCACAGGCACTACACCCTAACATACTCACCTTCTGTTGAACCACCTGCTTCGCTAGGGATGGCTTGCACCTGTCACCCCTGGGCTTTCGGATATTGGCAAAGGCTCTTGCTACCCCCATAGTGCCTTTTTTAGGCAAGGCTCAAAAGACAAACCCACCTCCATAGGTATCACAAGGGATAAGAAACTAAGAGTAATGCTACTCAATGCCAGAAGTCTAAACCTCAAGATGCATGCACTCGAAACTCTCCTTAGCATGGAGAACATCGATATCTGTGCAGTAACAGAAACCTGGTTCAGGGCTCCCGAGAGCACCCCAGCACTACCACGTTATACCTCATACCATGCTTTTCGGCCCCAAAACTTGGACCGAACCACAAAAGAAGGGGGGAGTATCAATATTCATCAAAGATACCTACACCTCCAGGTTGGTGGCAAAGCACGAAGCATCAGAGACTATCCATGTGCAACTAACAGTGGG